>NW_010258628.1:0-38107 GCF_000690775.1 Eurypyga helias
GGCGTTCTCGAACCTGATCCTCTCCCAGCACAGAATTTAAAGCAGAGAGTGCTCTGTTTTGTTATTCTCATTACAAAATTAACAGCCTTTGCAGGACCAGCCTTACAGATGGTGTTGCCATTCCACATCCATATCAAAGCAGGACACTGGCCTGGTAACTAGTCACACTGCCCACAGCTGTGAGTCCCTTCTTGACCCATCTTGAGGGGACTCCTCTGCATACTAAAGACTTAAGTAATTTGGCTTCTTTACTCTCCCATTGTCAACTTAAACACAGCCCTTCATCCACAGTCAACATTTTTACCTGGGGAAAGCAATTTAGAAAAACAACTTAGCTTATAGCAAACCACGTCAGGGAACGGGACTCGAGGGTGTCCTTTCAAAAGTGTAGGAAAAGTGATTCTTCATAATTATTGGCATGACAGTTTGGGTTAGAAAATAAGTACAGGTGGTGGTGTTGGCTTGCCTTAGTAGGCAAAATGCTATATCCCCAGCCTAATAAAGGTTTTAATATCAGCTGAGAGACTGAAGAAGACAGAAAAGGAGGAGAACTAAGAAAAAATAGCTAAATAAAAACTTACTGTGGTCAGACATGCCTAGAGATGACTGGAGAATGGCAAGACTAGTTTTAATTGAAGGAGACCCGAGTTAGCCATCAGGAAAAACTAAATGAGGAACACTTGTGGTTCACACAGTGGATGTCCTACAAAAATGCAGAAAGAGTGAACAGAGTTATGGAGTTGTTTCAGAGGAAAGATTAAATAGAGAAGGCTTGCCAAAAGGTAGTAGCAGCTTGCTTCTTTAGCAAATACCTGCAAAATCCTAAGTGGTGCGTGGAAGGTGAATACAGTAAGAAAATTCAAAATTTCTGGTAACACAACTAGAGGCAATGTTAGAAATTATCACCTAGCAAGAGTAAAAAATAGAAAAAGGAAGCGGTTTTCCACACATTTAACTTCAGAACTCACTACTACTCACCCCACTCCCCCTTCCTACCAAAAGTATAAATGGCTTTTTAAAAGTTCAAATAATCTGTGAAAGTAAAGGGTTGATCTGACCTTCTTTTAAAGAGACCAAGGACCACTTTCCACTCTGTAGTGCCGGACAATGTGTGAAGATTTGACTATACTGTTTTTTCTGTGACTCAGTGGTGGTATCCATGTGGACAGTGTCCAACATCCAGCCAGGGACATGGTTGCTTGAAGTCCTCCATAGTCACCAGTGAGATGAATTTCAATCGGCTGAAATTTGCACTGTGCTCTGGGTCAGGTTTGTGTGCTTTATTCCCTATCTTGTTCGTAACCAGATTTTAAAACAACCAATCTGAATAATTTCATTGAGGAGTAGGTCACCTTATATCTACAAAACGTTCTCTCCCACACACCCCAGCATAAAAATTTATATCCAATTAATTTTGGCCATTGCCATGCTACCAGTGCAGTCACTATTCACAATGATGCTCTAACAGCAGTAAGAGTAAAGTTTCTTTGACCCTGTTTGCCAACAAAACTGGGCCCGTTTTTATCATGTGATGCCACCTTTTTTTCAGCCTCCCCCATGCACATCCCACTTTCATTCAGGTTTAGCTGACCTGTTCCTTTCTCTTCCTTAAAAACCCACTGGAAATGTTCACACCGAGGAAAGATTAGTGACAGCTTCCAGGATGATTGGAAAAAAAAATGAATGTATATATTTGCACTTTTTCTTCATAAGACATCGCTCCCAAGTTTTTAGGGTGCGTTATGGGGTGGCCAGGAGAAGAGTCACGGGAATGCGTTGGTTTGATCCTACGTCTCCTGCAGCTGTTACTGGGCTTTCTGCAACACACTCGGGGGGCCACAAGCAGAGGGACAGTCACTGCAGCCAGGGGTACCTCCCCAGGGTGCGCATGAGCGTGACACTGCTTGCAAGCGTGCTGTTGGACAAAACAAGCAGCGTGGGAAAGCAGATCAAAGCAATATGATTGCATTTCACGTTTGATACAGCTCATTTCTGAAGCCAGGGTGAATAGCCTAATCCAATGTATCATTCCTGTGCAGGCAGACCCTGGGGCTGGCATCGTGTCCCGTGGAGCACGGCTCCAGCGTGCAGCATCTGCCACCGTCTGCCCTAGGGCTTGGCTTCAGACTGCCCTCCTCCTTTCCACCTCCTTTTGGGAGATGCTTTTCACAAACTTTGAAGGCCAAAACTCAGGCTGTTTCAGGCCCTTCAGGGCATCTATTCCCCTGCCACTTCCTGCACTACTTGATCTTTAATCCACACTCCTGACCTTTAAAGATTCAAAGGGGCAGATTTCCAGTGATTTAGCTTCAATTTTGCATGCTCTCATTTTTGCAAATACAAGTCTCTCTGCTTACCCATTGTCTCCCCTGTTTAACCAATCCGTCAGCTGTTGATCACATCCGCTGCCAGACAGATCGTAGATGGGACAATTATTCTCACAAGGACTTTCAAGTCCAGACTTTTAACCCACCGGGTCCAGCATGGAGCAGCTGCAAGAGCTCTGAGTAGCAGCTGCCCCTTTTCTACTGCAGCTGCTGAGCAGCTCTCCTGATGGTCTCTGGCTACTTTGCTAGGGCAAGGGGAAAATCTCTTTTCTTTTCTAGGCATCACAGTATAAAGGTTTAACTCACTGCTGCTGTAAGAAAGGAGGTGAAATGCCACAGCCAGCTCCCACACAGTGTGGTCATGTTGTAGAGTAGCCTGGGACAGCTCTACCTTACACCCAGCCAGCAAATGAGTAAGAGGCACAAGAAACAACAGGAAAACTCTTTCTGCCTGTCAGTTTTCACACCTCAGCTTGGTGTTAGAGGTGTTGGGGCAGCTATTCCTACAACCTAAAGATATCTGGAGCAGTCTCAGGATCTTACAGCTCCTGGCTTCCATCTTACTTGCTGAGCAAGGGGCTGTGGCAGGCTCTTTCAGACTGCCTCCTGAACTGCACTGGCTGCCTTAGCACATGGCTTCACCAAACCCATTGGAATAATGACAAGAACAAAACCAAAGCAACAAACAAGCCACATGTCACAAATAGTTATTCTACCAAGGAGGATCAAGCAATTTGATACTAACTTTCACCCTTTCTAAAACATACTCATGGTCACTGAACTGTACCCCTTTAGCTCATGTCCCGAGAATAACATTATGTTTGGGCAAAAGAAGTGTGTGGCCAACACACTGGCTCAGCCAAGTGAGCCCTCAGTTCTGCTGTGGCCTCACCACCAAGCAAAACTTGAAACAGTCTTTGTGTTGCTCTGACTTATGGTAGGAATTGGCCTTATAGTGACCTAACACAGAGGCTGGGGCTAAAAAAAAAAAAAAAAAAATTATTCAAGGCCATACTTCCCCACACCTCTCTGATTTTGCCGCAAGCACTGCTCATCAGTATCAAACCATTCGTGCTACCATCATTTAGAGCTATGAAGTTATAGCTGTGAAGTGTTACCACTGCAAGGAAGAGGTTGTTTGCAATATGCAAGATGAGCTGTAACTACTGCTTTCTGCCTGGCCATGTGGTCTTTCATCTACCTCTTCAGCCCTGGTGTCTGGCAGGTAGGTTGCAGGACATTTCCAACATCAAGGAAATTCTGTCCTGTTGATTTCTCCTTCCTGGGCTCTGACAGAGCCATCTCCTGTGATTCACTAAGCAAAAACAAGACACAAAATAAAATCATATATGCACCCTCAGTCCTTTCACAACACCTGAATGTAAGCTATAGGGCTGGCTATAGGGGCAGGAAATTGTTTCAGGGAACTTTGACTGATACACCAGAAGGCTGTGCTGCCATTCAGTGAGACCTGGACAGGCTGGAGAGTTGCATGGAGAGAAACCTGATGAAGTTCAACAAGGGCAAATGTAGGGGCATGCATCTGGGGACGAATAACCCCATGCACTAGTACAGGTTGGGTGTTGACCTGCTGGAAAGTAGCTCTGCAGAGAGGGACCTGGGAGTCCTGGTGGACAATAAATTGACCATGAGCCAGCAACATGCCCTTGTGCCCAAGAAGGCCAGTGGTATCCCGGAGTGTATTAAAAAGAGTGTGGCCAGCATGTTGAGGTAGGTCATCCTCCCCCTCTACTCTGCCTGGTGAGGCCACATCTGGAGTACTGTGTCTAGTTCTGGGCTCCCCAGTTCAAGAAAGACAGGGAACTACTCAAGAGAGTCCAGCAGAGGCTACAAAAGTGATCAAGGGAATGGAGCACTAACAGGCAGATGAGAGGGTCCTTCAGCACAGCATAACAATCCAATCCACTGGGCTGTGTGACAGTGTGTTAATGGCCCACCAGTGAAGATGCACAAGGAGAACACCATCAGAGACAAGTGAGAAACAGCACGGGAGAAAACATGTGAATGGGAAGGATTGCCTTGATACTGAAAAAAAGAAAGTAAGAAACAATAAAGTGAGGAGGTAAAAAAGGAAATAAAAGACAAATAGATGACTGAAATATCAGAGAGGGACCTGGGAGTCCTGGTGGACAATAAATTGACCATGAGCCAGCAACATGCCCTTGTGCCCAAGAAGGCCAGTGGTATCCCGGAGTGTATTAAAAAGAGTGTGGCCAGCATGTTGAGGTAGGTCATCCTCCCCCTCTACTCTGCCTGGTGAGGCCACATCTGGAGTACTGTGTCTAGTTCTGGGCTCCCCAGTTCAAGAAAGACAGGGAACTACTCAAGAGAGTCCAGCAGAGGCTACAAAAGTGATCAAGGGAATGGAGCACTAACAGGCAGATGAGAGGGTCCTTCAGCACAGCATAACAATCCAATCCACTGGGCTGTGTGACAGTGTGTTAATGGCCCACCAGTGAAGATGCACAAGGAGAACACCATCAGAGACAAGTGAGAAACAGCACGGGAGAAAACATGTGAATGGGAAGGATTGCCTTGATACTGAAAAAAAGAAAGTAAGAAACAATAAAGTGAGGAGGTAAAAAAGGAAATAAAAGACAAATAGATGACTGAAATATAAACTAAAGGCTGTAAAATGTCCCACCCTTCATCTTTACTTACTGTATTTCAGTTTTCCTCCCATGTCTCACAAAGATTTGACAGCAGAAACCAAATAAAAGCTGATTCCTCCTCAGTGAAGGGAGTGTTTTAAACTTTGATGGAATTGGGTTCTTCTAATTGTTTTTGCATTATTATTCTTTCTTTTGGGCTCATAGGCACGACGTTTCTCTCATCCATGCATGGGAAGAGGGGGAGGAATGGGTAGGCTTCACTTGTGCTATTGGCAACAGTTGTTTAATTTTTTACAACATGCACCCAAGTAACATGAGACTGAGCAAAATATAAATAAATATGCTCTTTGGAAACCCCATACATCTTTATGGCCTATGATACCTTCAAATCATGGAAAAACACATGTTTGTTTGTTTGTTTGTTTAAAAGAGGTTTTGGTGGCAATGCTATCTCCCATTGCTGTAAACAAGGTCAGGAGGCCAAAATTAGTCTGTCCTATTTTGCACAAAATAGTCAACAACTTAAGGTGTTTTTGCAATAATCAGAAAATTATTGACCGGTGTCAACACCCCCTTTCTGATAAACTGTTGAAATGTTAATATTCTTGGCAAAATTGTTTTTGCTCTAATTACTGTATCCATCTGCTCTATAAGATTGATTATACTGTGGGAATGTTTGTTCTCTTGTCTCCTGCAATGATGGGCCTCTCCTTGGCGCAGAAATAGTCCTGCCTCATCTTTACACAGAGACGAATGTGCAACAGAAATCAAACCAACACTCAGCCCTAATAAAGCCGAATAAAAATTCCCTGAAGAGGTTAACACAATAGATATTAACTGGCTCTTGAATAGACCATCCCTTGGAAAACTATTGCCCTGGCACTGATGAAAACAGCTGGCCTTCATCCAGCACAGGATATCAGTGACCAGGAAGGCCACCAAAAACCTGGAAGCCCACAAAAGCTGGCATTATCATCAGCACTGTTACTGATTCAGCTGAGGAGAAGTTTGGCTAGTTGGCGACGCCAGACCCCCTTTGCACCAGCTCCTTGGCAATGAGGAGCCAAGTTGTCCAAGGAGCAGAGCTCCTATCTTACCTTCCATCAGCACCTGAAAAGGCTAATGTTACCTGGACTGAACTGGTTATTTTTGGAGCCAACATATAATATGTGCTATCTGTGGCATGTGCTGATAAAGACTTGGAATAAAATGATGTCTGGTATTAATCATTATTAAAGCTGATTAAAACAAATCAAAACACAACAAAAAACCCATGCATTTTCTTATGCAGAAAAAAATTAGTGGAAAAAGAATTGTTTTGTTAGAGAAATGTTGTTTTCACATGGCAAGTCTGGAAGAAATTCAAGATCGCACTTCATTTTGAACTGGTATTTCAAAATACATACACAAAAAATCATGCAAACTAAAAAAAAAAAATTAATAAAAGTATTTCTTGGCCAGTCTTCCACAGCAGCTGAACTTTTTCATTGGAAAATGATGCTTTTCTCACACACATAAAATCAAATTCAGCAAAAACATTTATTCCAGAAATACAATTTTCATTTAAAAAAAAAAAAAACCCCAAGTAGTTATTATTTTCCAGATACTGATCTGCGTAGTCATGTCTAAAGCATTCGAACACCACTGAGACTCAGGCTGAGATTGCTTTCAGGTTTTTCATTTTAAAAAAGATTTAGGGTCTTTGTAAAAATATTTCACCTTCTTGACTCCATAGGGTGCACTAGGTGCATGTGCTTATTCTTGCAGAAAGAAGCTTAAAGGCAAGAAACTTCCAAAAAAAGGAAGAAGGACTTTCTAGATGTTGAAGGGATGGCTTTTGCACAGTTTTAAATTTGTAACATATGAGTATGTACAACTTTTCCTGAACTGTAATGCAGCCTAAAGAGCATCTGTTGGATATTCATTCACACCTTCGTGTCAACCCTTTATTTGTGCCAGCAGGAAGCTTAGCTGTACGGGCTGCTTCCAGCGCCTCAGCTAACGTACCATGCAGGAACACTTTCAGAAGAGTTTAAGAATGAAGAGGGAGAAGACTAACAAAAATACTGTTACTAGATTTATTGAAGATATCATGGGAGAATGAGGATTTTAAGAGAAATTCCTCCTCAGAAAAAGATTTTGTATGCCTGCTTGCTTCGTGTGCTATTACACTGCTTAGCAATTTCTTTTTTTCTAAACCTAAGAAAAGTTTCAGTGAGGAGAGGGTGACTGCCATCCAGCCTTACATAACACCCTTTTCTTTGTCTTCTTCTGGGCTTACCTTCTCCTCCCATTCTTGCAGCAATTCCCAGTACAGCGCTGCTACCATTGCCCAGAGTAGAAGAAATGCAAGAGGACTTTCTATAGGAGAAATTACCAGAAATTTTATTGCTTCTGGCTTTAAATAGAGTTTTCAGGTCTGGGCATCAAGAACCCAAGACATCCATTCTGCCAGCACTCCCACAAGGCCCTTCTGTCCTTGTGTCTGTTGGCCACCATTCAAAGGACTTTCCACCTGGAAAAGACAGGTTTTGGCTATCGCCAAAATGACAAAAGTTGTAGTTAGGTACCTGGGAGACGTATGCTCAGGGTAACTTCTGCTTAAATCAGCAGAGATTTCCAATCAGATTTGAAGCCGACAACTACTTTTAAATTATTTTTCAAACTCTTTTTCAAGCTGTTTTTCATCATATATTTGTGTAGTCATGCCAACCCAAAAAGGCCAGATAGGTTTCTAGCAAACATCATGGGAAATCCCTCATGGAAAGAAAGTATCAGCATAAGGATCTCTCAGTCTCAGAAAGGAGAAGGATTAAAAGTTACAATCTTCACCTCGGGCAAATACAAGTACCTCAAAAAAGGACACAGACAACAATGAAGACCCCACACTCCATGAAGAGCCACTGGGACATCCAGAAATCATAGAATCATAGAATCATAGAATGGTTAGGGTTGGAAGGGACCTTAAAAATTACAGTTTCTCTAAAAATTCGCCTGCTACAGTTACTTTTTGTTCAGGGGCCTGAGCACTTTCTCATTGTCCCCGGCACAAAATACACCGAGGATTGCAGCGGCTAAATTAGGCCTGATAATTTCCTGTCTGCTTGCAGGCTCAGACTGACATCCTGACGCTGTCTTACACTGGAGGACTATTTTAAAAGCTGCCTTTACAGACACACTGGATATAATGCAGTTTTATTTTTAAATGAAATCTTTGATTATGGAAAACAATCCCATGGCTAGGGATGCATGCTACAGAACCACAGAGTCTGTGGGGGACCATGCTTATCACAGCAAAATCGCCTTCTCAACTGTTCAGCATTGCTGCCGTGTCATGTTACAGTAATAACTGCAGATGAAGAGCTTTTAATTCATTGATAAAAGCAGAAGGCTGGAGTAGCTGGCTAGCTGTAATGAAGCCTATTATTCTACAGCTAATTTGCCGATTATATTAGAGTTTTATTTCTGAGCACTTGTACCAGAAGACAGCATTATCAACACAACATCTAAATGTAGAAGGTCCTGGGAATAATGTTAATGAGTTATCCCCTACCTCTGCAAAGGTCCCCATTATTAATAGTGAGTACCCTAAGTATAGATCAAAAACTCTCCCTGACGAGTGTGCAACCTGTGTAAAATATGATTATTCATTTGGAACATAACCAGAAAGTAATAGCTAAGTCATTTCTCCTTTAAAAGGCTGTGGTTTCTTTAATGATGGTAAGAGAACCAGGGCACAGATGAAGAACCCTGGTCTGACAGCAGGATTCCCACACACCGCCAGCAGCACCAGCCATGGGCTGGAGCCTGAACCCTGGGAGAAAAGCTGCACATTATGGAGCACTCTGCTGCTCCCTATCCTCTGCCTTCTTTAACTTTCCTGCTTCCTAATTTCACTGTCTGGAGGCCAGGAGGCCCTGAAGACTACTCAAACACAGGATCTGCCCCTTCCTCCTACCCCTACCACTGAAAACCTCCAAAAGCCTAAAAGAGGATACTGGCACATCTCCTTCTGTGCCAGGGAATAAAAGAAATGTCATGATAGATGCCTAGGTAAAGAGGAGTTGAGGATGTGACATCTGAGTACCAAAGCATCCCTAACATCCAAGCAAACCTTCAGTCAATCACATACCCTGGCATCTTGCTGGAAATACTGAGACTGTTTTTTGTTTTCCTAAATTTCCTTCAAAATTTCATTGGGAAAAAGAATTCTTCACGTCCTCTTGTTCTCACCAGTCTCCCACCAACCCCAGACATGGGCCCAGGTCCTTCCAAGTTCAGGTGAGTACATAACATCACATTAAAATAGTGTCGTCTTGGATCCCCTGCAGGAAAAAAACAGTGGCAAAGAGCTTTCTTGTGCCTGAAGAGTGAGGAAGAGCAAGCACTGCTCTAATTGTTTGGAAATTTCATAAACATGTCTACTTATTGTTAAGTTTATGAGAAAGTCATCTATTGAGTTAGTCTTTGGCAGATTCAAGCTAGACCAAAGCACAGCAGAGATTGCTGTATTGCTGTAGGATATACTTTGGTTTTGTATGTAGCAACACCGTAGTTCAGAGAGGTTATTTATCCTAATCCACAGAAGCCCATAATTGCTTTGCAAGCTCACTGCCTGTTTGTGGGAATTACAAGACTGAGAGTTTCTCTCCCATGTTGTGTCCAGCCAGAAAATATGATCTTCTACTACGAAAAAAAAAAAAAAAAAGCAATTGCAACAAAACTCTTGTTTTCTTGAAAACACAACACAAAGTACTCAGCAGCAGGTACAGCAAGTACAGTCTGTTTCTCTTTCCTATACATTAAAATATTGCTGTCAAAAAACCTCCTTTCATTTCCTAGTGGCAGTGTGCTCAGATTGTTAAAATCAGTTTAAAACTGCAGTTCATGACTGATTTGCAAAAGCACTAATTGCTGGAGATATTAGTGTCAAACTGATATAGCTGACATCCAATAAATATCCACTGTCCCCAGAGGCGAAGCTGTGGCAGGCCAAGGGCTGAGGGTGGTTATCCCACGGGCTTGCCAGCCCACAGACTAGCCCAGAGTGGCTGTGGACAGGGGTGGCGTGACCATGGGGGCTGGTCTCGCCCTTCTCTTTGGGTGTTCTCCCAGCTGGCCTTTGCTGGAGCAAGGCTAAAGAGAACTTCCAGCCTAGCTACCTCAGTCGTGAGATTTATTTTAATCTGACCCTTGCTTTTTTTGCAAAAAGGGACATTTGGGGGTCAGTTCCACTCTAAACTGTGCTGTCTGTGCTCCAGCACATGCTCATTAGCCATGAAGCACCAGGCTGCCAAGTGCAGCAGGCACACTGCATGCCAAGCAGCTTTCCAGGACAATGCCTGAGCTTCATTGGCCCCAATTCCACACTGAGGTGCAGAGTTCCCACACCCCTGGACAGGAGAGTGCCTGTACACCTGCAGGGGGAAGAGTCTGACCTCTGTGGAAGGTGGGGGGCTAACATGCAGGAACCACAGACATTGCAGAAGGGACACAAACGGCCTGCAAAACAGATGAGGAGATGGACAGCGATGGCAAACTCCCCTCCCCTAGCAAATGTCAATGCACCAGCATGACCTCCTCTGTGTATAGGATATTTTGTTTATTAGAGACCAATCCACGTAGCCACAGACAATCTAGACTCCTTAGGGAAACAGAAGGTTGCCTACTTAGACTTATTAGGATGGTAAATGGCTGAGCAGCTGGATGAACAGGCAAAAATAAACTACCTGATATTCTTCCAAGTGCTATACAGAAACCATCCTCATTTCTCTTCAGTCCTCTTAGCTTTGCAAGGCCAAAGGGATTTAGATGCTTAACATTCAGGACTTAGAAGCCCAAATCAACAAAATACAAACAGCCAGCCTTGAAATTCCATCTTAAGAGTCACAGTCCCACAGATGTTCCTTTACGCTTTCAAAACCAGAGGTGCTAGGCTCTGGCAAGGTCAAGTGGAACTGCCAAGACATTTTGAAGAAGGTCACATTCACAACAACCTGGCATGTAAACAGTGATGGAGGATATGGTACTCACCCCCAAAACTGGTAAGATCCAGGAAGATCACAAAACCTTTCCTAACAAGATCTACTTCAGTAAGGGATAAAACTCCACTGTTCAGATTGCAGAAATCTGGACAGGACAAGACATTAGATAACAAACCATAGCTAATAGAAGAATCACAATTGTGTCAGGTGCCATTCACCCAGCTGTGTCAAAATTTTAAGGACTTATCCATATACAATAGGGCCAGCCCACATCACAACATAGTTAATTTTTCTGTGGTTTTTTTTTTCATCAAAACAATCTTTCAACAAACCACTTTTTCTGGTATTGATGGCTTTGAGTGGAGCTTTTCTCTGGAGCAGTTACAAATGTTTTAGAGCAGAGAATTATGTATGGATAGTTGAAATGGTTTATTCTTGTAACTGTGCATTACCTTGAACTCATGTCCCACAAATTCCTTCCATACTCTGGAATCAGCTGCTATTGATTTTCTTTTCTGTCATTTCAATGCTGCTTTTATTTTTTCCTTGAAAGAAAGAAATTCTACCCAGCAATATACACTATAGTTTACGGTGCATCATTGTACTGGTAGGACGTTGAGAAAGACCCTATTTGATTGTCAGTCCATCTCTGAAGTTTCTTATTCTGTGTTCCTTGAGCATGGAGGCCAACGTTTTCCAACAGACTGTGTAATGTTAGGCATTTGAATCCATATCTGTACACGTAAATAAACTTAGCCTTGCTTTTCAGAGGACTCTCAGATCCCATCAGTGGGAGTTTTTATGGACAGAAGACTGAATAAGCATTGCAGGATTTAATTAGTACTATTACCCAAAGGAGTGCTTTAAAGATGGCTATATCAGAGGACGCTGATACAGTTCAGCAGATAACTGGTTTTTTTCTGTGTATAAGCTTTCAGTGATGCTTAAGAGAGGACAATATTCTTCCTTAAAAATTAAGTTCAGATATGCACTGAAGTAGTATTTATTCGATTAACATCTCATGCATTAAGGATGTCAAAAAAAAAAAAAGCATGGAAAACTAGAGTCAGAGTAAGAAAACGGTGTCTCTTCAGAGCTATGCTTAACTGCTGACTTAGAAGAACAATCAAGGACAGTTAAAAACACCATCAGGAGTTACATGTAGCACAAACCTATACAACTTCTCAAAAGGAATGTAACAGACTTCAATTGCACGCATATATATTCCTGCGATGGTTAGGTGTATTTGTCTTCATACAAATAATGAGTTCAGTTGGACATTATGAACTCTGCTTACTCTCTTGATCTTGCTACGTTCTTAGTTTTTACTGTATTATATATTTATTTGTAGTGAGGCTATGAAGCCTGATGCCTGGATGTCTGTCTGTGAATGGGCCAGGTATTACATGGCTCATAAACTGAATAAAATAAATAATGTGAACAGATCAGTCCTAACAAATAGTAGGATGGCTCCAGCCCAGCTTTATGTAGAATAAGGTTTGGTGCAGTGGGTTTTCTTCTCTCAGGGGGAAAAAAAAAAAAAAAAAAGAAAAAAAAGAAAAAAAAGAAGAGATGTTAAACAGTCATTTCAAAGAATTCATGTCAGGATAAAGAATGAGAAAGGAACAGAATATGTGTGATTTCATGTTCAAGAAAAGAAATTTGAGCTTATAAAGATTAAGAAAAAGTTACAAAAAGGAATCTTTTATGATCCCGAAGGGACATCATTCAAAATCCAAAGACATGTCCGAAGAAATGCAAAAAAAACCCACCAAAAACCAGATGAATTAATTTTGCATTGACTTGACTGGTTTTTTCCTGACCATAGTAAAGAGATCTGTACTTGGGAAAAATTATGCAAAGTGTACAGCTTATTTATCTAGGTGAGTATTTCTTCATGAAAGGTTACACCAGAAAAAAAGAGTGCAGCAGAAGTCTTTGGAGGGACACTTGGTCTTTGTGGTGAGCTCGCTGGTGGGTGGGGTCTTGCAGGGGGCAGCAGCGGAGCAGGGCAGTGAGCGTCCCAGCTAAGATGAGGCAGGGACAGAGGATGGGGTAGCAGGGGACTGCTCACCACAGGAGCTGCTTGTCCTACAGAGCAGGGCATGTGTCCAGGACCAAAACCTGTGCAGTGACCTGCAAAGACCAGGTTTGGTCTGAGGACCCCCAGAGCTGCTTTTCTATGAGACCTCCAGCCACATACAGGGAGGGCCTGAGCTGGTTTAAAGGCAGTTATTCTCTAATTGTGCTGAATCTCACACCTTGCTGGTAGCTCAGACAGTGGGATGATGTCTCATTTCCTCCAGATTTAGTCATTTACTCATACTCGCTTCACTCACCTCTCACATCACAGCCCTGCTTGTTCATCAGGTCTGGATTTGTCCGGGTGTACAGGGCAGTCACCATAGAAAAATACAGCAAGAAAAACAGCCGACAGAAGAATACACAGAGGTTTATGCTGAAAAAATTTGATCAGTCTACATACATTTTCCTTTTTTTTTTTTTTTTTTTTTTTTAAGGTTTTGGGACAGAGTGAAGTGCCTCAGACATGATGAAGTGTGGATGGCAATGAGAGTCTGGTCAAGAATAAGGAAACCAATTTGAGTAGAAAGCAATGGAATGGGGACTCATGAAAAAGATCTTCCTGACTCAGGCATGAACACAGCAGTGGGGAAAACTCGCTGTTAGAGCGAAGCCAGTAAGTATTGAAGCCATAACTAGTGACTGCAGCGTGTGTGCATGTGTGTAAGAGACAGATGAAAGATTTAGTAGATAGATGGCAAAACAGGTGACACGACTTCTGATTCTGACTTATGGAAATTGATACCTCTGCTGAAGTACAACCTGTTCTCCAAATCCTGACATTAAGACGAATAGCAGCTAAACGGCAGCCTCTAGCATTTGATACTTGTGAGAGCTCAAATATTGATTGCACTCCTTATTAATGAGTTTCATTCATAATAAATACATGGTATGTTTGCACAGAGGAGGTGTTTTCTAGGGGAGGCATTACATGCTGTATTAAACAATGAATAATTTCTTAATCTTAAATGTGAGTAAACAGCAGGATAGTAAGTGTCATGGTTTTAGGCAATTTCAGGAAGGTGCAAGTATAGCAAGTGCTCCAGCACACCTGATGAGGCAGCTCTCACTCCAAATGATGATTTTCTTGACAGCAATCGCTATGTGAGGTGTTATGAGCTAGAAATTACAGTCATAATTAATAACAGATAAAAGGTTTTAAGTACTAAATTCCATGTTGTTTCATTGAAAAATTAAATAAATAAATCAATTGACTGGATTTATTATGGTAGCTTTCTGTGTTGCTCTTTTAGAGCTCTTCCTACTTGAAGTATAGTTACTTCTTCAATGTCTGGTCTTGGCTAGAAACCCATTTTTTTTTATTCTCCATATAGATCTATTTCAAAGAATGTGTTTCCTTCATAAGACAGCTGACACGTTTGAAATTCAGAGAAAATAATGTATCATAAAAACTGCACAGAATGGACTTTTTAAAAATGGATGTTTAACACTGCATTTCATAAGTACTGTATTTCCCAAATTGCCGGTCAAATTCCTATTTACTGAATGAAACAGAAGATGAGGTCATGTGTTTAGGAACTGAAACTTCAGAGCCCTCAGCACTCACTGTTTTTTTCCTCCTGTGTTTTTTTTCCACTACAGTTGCTGGGTGTTCAATTTCTGTGATCAGCTTTAGATATACGAGGCAAAAATGGTGGGTATGGATAAGCAGATCATCCAACCAACAATAAAGATGGTCACTGGTTTAAAACGAATATGCAATTTTTCTTGCACAAGTGTTCTCTCAGAATACAGATTGTTGCTAATAGGCAACTTGAAAAAAATAGTGTAAAACAACTGCAGAATATTGTCTTTCCTTGACAGCTAATACCCACAGGCCTCTGTTTGCATAGGTCTCCAGGGGTCCATTCCAAGATTCACTGAAAGAAAAGGGAATGCAGCCAACATGGGCATATATAGACTGTCCTGCCAGCTTAGTGCTACTGCTCAGACTCCTAACCTGCCCAGCCTGCCGAAATCCTTGGCTGAGACAAGCCATCCTTGTTCCTAAGGAAAGCTTAGCCTTGAAGAGGAGAGAAAATTGGGCTGAGCTGAAACATCAGCCGTGACCAGGCAGTGGGACAGGTACAACTGTTTCATACTACATGGAGGAGAAACCCCTGCCTGTGGACAGGCACAGCTAGGAGTAAAGAGCTCAACAGAGCCGATCTGCTCCCTGCTGCTGTGGGAGGAAGACATATCTCTTGAATATTTGTGTAAAATGGAATAAACAGATAAAACTCTCCCAAGGTTTGATTGGAGATATGATTCACAGAACAAATGGTGAACTGTTAAAATGTTTGCAGAATACCTGTAATAGTCTTGTAACATTTTACCATCACTATAGGCACCCCATTTCCCTACCAAATTTTCCATCAAATACTAGCAAGCAAGATTATTCTCAAGAGGAACAGACAGCAACCCTCACAATTGTGGCTGGAGCACTACTTGTCTAGGTCTTGGGCACAAAAACATTGGGCTGTATCTGTAAAGTAGCAGCTTCAGAGTTACATAGTTGGCTCCAGTGCAGATCCACTGAGACGCCAAACTCTTTATTAGCTTCTTGACAGTGGTGGCAGCCTCTTGGATAGGAGCAGCATCACTTATTTTTGAGAAACAACATATGGCACTTAGAATCCAGTGGTTGCCAGCTTTTGATGCAATTAGCCATGATCCCTGAACATCTGCACTCATCAGTTAGCCTTTTAAGTTGGTGATCTATTGTTCGACATCAGAACTGGGATCACTCTTTCTTTGGGCATGCTTCCTTCAAGAATGCTCCATATCTTTAACTAAAGTTATTAACTCCAAAACCCTGTGAGTACTCTGTAGGCAGAAATCTTATTATAGATTATCACCTCCTCACACTCGAGAAGTTTTCCTGAGACTGGAGCAAGGCGACTGCTTAAAAAGCACTTTAGTACTGAAGGACCACTGTACTACATGGTACAGTCAAGCCAGAAGTACCCTCCTCAGAATAACCATGTTTACTAATTTGTATTTGTAACCTGATTTGTCAGACTTACTGTTGTGCATACACATTAGGTAAATCCAGTAGATTTATAATAGGAAAAACGGAGCCTAAAAATATGAGTCAGAAGAAACAAGAAGATGAAAATATTTCAAAATTTTGCTAGAGCTTTCCATTAGAATTTTGAATTGTCAAAGACTGATAGACTTACAAGTTGAGCAAAGAAGAACCATTTATTCAGTGATCTTTTTTTCCTTTTTGAATTGCAAAAACAAATTAACAAAGTATTTGTAACCAATTATAACCTTGGATTACCAGATGAATTGAAAGAGACAGTAAGGCAAGAGAGAGAAACCATTAGTTAAACAAATAATCTCATGGAAGCCATATGGGCTGTTTAGGCAATTAGGATTATTCATAGAAGAAAGAACTTAAAGGGACTTTCAGAAAGTCCATTATCTTTGAAAGCAAGGTTACACTAGGCAATGTGAACTATCTGGAAGAAAAATGATGCTGGAAGAAAAATTGGAAAGAAAGAAAAAACCTCAGGAGTAACAATTAGATTTAGAATGGCAAAATTAAGCAATAAATGTACTGATAGTTTCCCTGGACATAGAGGTCTAGAAAACAGTATTAATTAATCTTGGGGCAGGACAAAGAGAAAGGAAAAAGTTAGTGTCATGAATACTGGGCATTCAGCAATAAATCACTCATTCTTTACTACCTCTGTATTTCTAGCACCCGTGCACATTACTGTAGGACATCTAGCGTGGGTCAAGGAGACTGTTACTACTTCAGATTGCCAAGCTTAGTGGAAATAATAGTCCAGATCCTTGCTAAATAAAAGAAGGCCACCATCTATCTTATGTCATATTTTCTTAATGTGACTTGCTGTCACACTACACTCCCTGTCAGTTTCTCTGCAGCTGCTGCAAGATAACCAACATACACTGAATTTATTCTCAGGCTAAACATACCACTTCAGTGTCACCTGGAACTTACACGATGGATAATGTACCTGGAAGATAAACGACTCACTCAAAACGTCCCAAACAAAGACTCGTACAGAATGAACCTGATGAACTACCAGCACAGTAAGTCCTACTTGTTTGCCCAAGTCTTGAGGTCTTTATAGAGAACTCCAAGTAGGATTATCTTTCATTGACACATTGCATCACCCTAACAACTTTAAAGTCTCATCCTGATTCACGGTAGAATCACATTATGGATCATGAGTCCTACACACTGTCTAGTATCAAGATTAAAATCCTGCCATATGTGAGGGATAAAAACTTCTTTCTCTCTGAGAAGTTTTTCAGGAGAAGGCAAGTTCCTTCAGGTAGAAAAATAGTTGGGCTGTGTAATGAGGCCCTGCAGAGTGGCATTCAGCTAGAATCAGGTTAAGATAACCTCAATTGACAAGCAAGAAGAGAATGTTTATTTTCCCTAATTTGCAGTGGCTTTGCTATACTTGGCTGTGACACAAAGAACTGAGCTCTGATGAGCACTGCAAGAAGAGAAGATGATTGTTTTACCAGCTTGAAAGAGAGGGGAATCTGGGGAATTCATTCTTATTTATGTTATTATGAAGATCTTTTGTTTTTTTGGCCTGAGAGTAAAAAGACCAAAGGACATTTAAAGCCTGCACTTTTTCCTGCAGCATTTTCATCATCTGACACAAAGCTGGCCAATTTATTGCTCTGACTGACAGCAGCTGATCAAGTGTTCCCACAGCCACTATCACAGTGTGAAACATTGGGTTCAAAATGGTGATGGGTTCATTTGCTGTAATTCTAAATGGGACAGAGCCCAAAACCAGGATCCCAGCTCCCTTGAACTCGAGCTGTTAAAAATTCAGATCCATATCAAAATCTTACTGCTCAGACCCATCACTACTTAATTTACCAAGGCTGTTACTGGCACAGCACTTCATTCTGGCTGTCTTCACCATCCCTCACGTGACAGCCACAATAAATTATGCAGCTGGGAATGCAATAGCATCTGAAGCAACTGACCCGTGCAAGGATAGTGATATCGTTCGCATCGCTATGATGCAGCCCCACACTGAGCAGACCAGTGCTGCCCTCCACCAAGGGGACCACAGGCTGGTCCCCTACTCTCCCACATGCATGTAAATCTGGCCTATTTGGCAAACATTGCCTCGCTCCTGTTATATAGCACTGGATATCATGGACTAAGTCCGGATAAGATTTCTCTTGAGCCAGTCTGCTTCCACCTTTCTTAAGAAAACTTGTTAGTGAGCAGTGCTACAGCTCACAGGAGAACGTCTCATGTGGGAGTTTAAGACCCTTCAGTGAAGCCTTCTCTTTAACATGCTTGTGTACTTGCTTGAGAACTGAACGCAGATTCAACAGCTAATGTCATCAATATTCCTGTCCCTAAAGCAGGCAGCGCTGTGAAATGTGACTGTGACTACCTGAACCTAAAGCCCAGAGGATGGCTGAGACCATGACAGGAGATACGTGACAAATATGGCAAAAGAGGGTTAGAAGTGGGAGCCAAAGGAGTCAGCAGGCTATGCATCATGCAGCAATGAGGGCATGTTACTAAGCACTGAGCAGCCCCTGAACTGTTTCTTCATCCTGGCCTTTATGAGAGTGGACCCCACTGCACTGATTCGGATGTCATGCTGTGCTGCATCCTCTGCAGCCCAAGCTCCTCAGGAGCTGAACCAGTGTGGGATCTCCCTGCCTTGGGACTAACATGAACTTTCTGCCATAGGAGCACCCCACGGCATCAGCAACTGCAGTAGCACAGTTGCTGGTGATGTTTCCAGCAGACGAAGCCCTCCAGAGCTGGGGACTCCTCTGCCCTGCTCATGGTGCGAGCATTTCTCACACCATGGCCCTGCAGTTAAGTGCTCTCAAGCTGCTATTCCTACTTCCTTGAGCATAAATGAGCAGAGAAGAACAGACTACGAGTTCCTGGCTTACAGATATGAAAATGACCTTCTGCCTCCAAAGTATTGAAGTAGCTGGGTTACCGGTGAGACTGGGAGCTTTCCCTCCTTCAGACAGAAGTGCTTGACACCTGCCCTCAGAGCAGGTTATCTCTGTGCAGAGCTTCCCAAGGGACTGGCGCTGAACCACGTGGCCTATGCTAATGCTCATAACTAGTTTGCACCTCGCTTTCTGTCTGAAGCATCAAGTATTCACCATAAGTGCTGAGCTACATATGGTGCAAGGTATACATTATTCCACTGGCAGCCATTATATGACACTGTAAGTAAAATAAAGTAACAGGTAGATATATTTTTCTTGTTAATCACAAACCTAATTTTCTATTAAAATGTATGAGATGACAAAATCTCAACAAACTCTTTAAAGCTATTACTAGAGGATAAAGTATTCCACCAAAGTATTAATATTAACATCATTAAAAGAGTTTTATCAAGTGTGCCTTTATCTCCAGATTGCAAACAATAGCAGCCTGAAGGAGAGATATGCCCTTGAGTATTGTGGTATGAAAACCAACAGCAGTTTTAGAGCCACATAAAGTCTTCTTGTGGCTTCAAAATTAGGGAAAAAAACTCTTGAAGCCACAATTATAAGAAGTAATAGAGTAAATGAATCTATTTTTCATCACCTTGGGCTCTGAAAAGAAAACATTTGAGAATTATATTGATAAGAAAAAGAGCTGAGATATTCAAATGCATTTAATGTTGTTTTAATTGATTAAACTAGATCAGGAACATTTGAAAATGCATAAAGGAACTGTTTCTACATAAATATTCAAAATATATCTGGTTCAGAAGATAGGTGCTGTTTTGTACATGTAAGTGATACAAGATACCTAATCTTCCATAAATCCAATAAAGTCTTTGAGTCCAGAAGATTAAGACTCTTAAGTTTTTAGGGTGCATTTTTTGACCAGGTATTTGTTAATGTCTCTCCCTCCTTTGGAGAGGGAGTGCTTCTGGCAGTCCAGCGATTTAGAAAATGGATCTGAGAGAAGGGAAGATGAGCAAATATTTTGGTTCTACTGTTGCAACCCACTGCAGGTTTGTCCAAAAGTCCAGTGATGTCACTGAGTTACAGATCAAAGCATGTGAAATGCTGAAGAAATCCCCTAGCCTCTATTTGGGAAACATACAACTTCTTCCTAGCATCCGATTTTTGACAGTCGTCAACACCATTTCACCTCTGAGAATAATGGCTTGGTTTTCAAAAACATTAAGCCATTGACTCGTTGATGTCAAGAGCCCACCGTTTGGAATTCCTAGCCTTCCAGTCCCACAACACATGTGTAGGATAGCCTTTGATGCCAGCTGCACCTTTCCAGGCCCTGGTGGTCCTGTGCTAACTGCCCAGAAGCAATTCTCCCTTGTGCTGTGATAATTGTTTTTTATAAATCCTGACACTGGGTTATTTCAACAGATTTAGAGATGGGGTCTTGTGAGGAGGAGGGGATGGTCTCGGGGAGAGGACAGAGGTAACCAAAAGCCAGTCCATTGGTGGGCCTGCACCGATATCAGAATTCCCAATCTTGACAAGGTCCCTTTAAAATGTTTCTTTGTTTCATGATCATAAACTCAAAATAGTCCCCTTTGCCACATCACTGTAACACTGCTCTGAGATGAGGAAAATACAAGAATATTGTACTGTAGATGTCTGTCTCCCAGCTGCATTGAGTGATGAGGCTCTCTCTTCCCTGTATGTTCATAAGAGGTAATTTCTTCTAGAGTCTCTCCATAAAAAACTCCTTACAGGGAGCCCACCATTAATCTTGAGCACAGTAAGTATTAGCCAACATGGTAAAAAGAACATTAAAAAGAATCTTGTCCCTAAGCTGCAGAAGCCTAAATAATGACAGTAATAGCATAATCTCACTCTCACACACAAAGTTGTTAACTGACAAAAATAGAGTTCATGCAAAGCAGAGTACACAATCGGAGCAGAAAAGCACAACTTTCTCCACTAATTCCCAAATAAATAACACCAAATATATTGCTTTTAAGTGCTTCATTTATTTTAAAGAAATACTTCTAAAAGAAGTGTTCCAATGACAGACCATGAAGAGCACTTTATAAAAGGAGATTAATTATATCCTGAAAGTTACAAGTGTCATTGAGTAAGAGGACTGCTGTATAAAACACCAATACCCTCCTACTCAGCCACCCATTCGGGCTAGGCCTATTCCTGAATTTCCAGCTGAGAACTGGAATTATTTAGCAATTATTTAGCTGAGCATAAATATTTAGAGACAGTTTCTGCTAACAAATCTTGCCTCTAGGAGCCAGGCCCATAACAATATTCTTGGCATTAGTTTTCCACATATAAATCAAACCCCTAACTTCACACCTTCCTTATTTCATTTTTACAATTTTGTAGAATAACCAGCCTGGTTTATTTATGTGGTGCTGCATCTAGGATTCTCTATACTATGGCTGTTATTAGATCTAATTCTGGCTACATTGCCACCATTAAAAGCAGCCCTACAGTATTAAAACAAGAGACAGGGGAAATAGGATTCTTAGCAGCAGTGGTAAAAAGGAAAAATATAAATGTTTCTCTAGCTGAGGAAAGCACAGACAAACAAAATATTCTTCTTCCCCCCAAGTTCTGCCACAAAACTCTGCATCACTTTCCTCTGTCCTATAGGTAGATTCCCCTCGGGGGACCAGCAAAGTTGGGGGGGGGGGACACTAAATCTGGTAATTTAGGTGCTTATCATCAAGCATGTGGACAGGGAAGGCCTGACTCCGGCTGGAGGAAGCAGAAAGCAGCTGGGGCCTGGCGGCTACCCCTGTCCTCTGAGATTTGCCTTTTCGAAAAGAAAACCCAGTGAAAACAGCTCAACATTTGCAGCTCCAGATGAATCGTGTTGTAAGGGAGCTAGTAAATGAAGAAGTCTCTTAGGCCAGGACAAAGATTTCCTGCCTGCAGTGGCTCAGGGGGATCCGCTGGAGGTGAGTGAGGGTGGAGGATCCGTGTGGTCTGCAACAAACCCGCAACCAGCCTCCCTCCCTCCTTTCACCACTCAGATGGGTTTACTGGAGCACCATTATAGCAATTCACTTAAGGTGGGACATGAAAATATTCCTCACTACTTAAACTCACTTTAAATGCACCACTGATGGCACAACTTTTCTTTTTATTAAACTGTACAGAACAAAAATTCAGGGGCATCCTGAAGTTATTCCTTGTGTCTGCTCCAACCTGGATATTTTCTTCCACTGTGGAAAAGCACCTTTTTTGACAGTATGCCCACAGTACTCCAAAGAAAATGGGGTATTTGCCTTGTTTTGTTTGTTTGGCACTTTTCAGATACACATGTCACAAGTTCACCACTGCAGTTTCCTAGAAGGGGGTGTGAAGCCTACAGATGGAAATGACCTTTGAGGATTGTTGTTTAACTGCAACGAGTGAACGTTGAACAGGCTGGAAGAACAGTATCCCCACGCAACAGTCCTTGGATAAAGGTGATGTGCCTGTCCCTCATGTAGGAACAGCACTACCTTCCTCACCACAAAAGCCAGTCATGTTTAAATACATGACTCTTCAGGCCATCTCAAGGTCACACAATGTGTCAGGGTGAGAAAGAAGCAAAAAAGACCCCAAGCCAGACTCTTTTACATGTGCTTTGTTGAAACGACTGTTTCACACTGCTATAGCTTGAACCTTGCTGTTCCAGCACACTTCAGTTTGGTGGAAATGTGCCCCAACAAAGAGCTTACCAGTTTTCAAGTCTAAACAGGAAAGTAGCAATAGCAGCAGCACCACAGCTGAGTTCTCTATAGATGGTAAATAAATCATGGGAACAACAATCCCCAATTTCGCATTAATTGTTTGGAAATCTCTACAACATCAAACATTTTGTTAAAAATCTAGAAAAAAATCTGCATGGCTCTTTTGTTGTTTTTGTTGTTGTTTTGCTTTAAAATGATTTGTTCTAAATACAGCTTAACATGCAGATAACTGGTTTGAGACTAGTGGATTTCTTCAAGACAGAAAAAAACCCCGTGCAGTAATGGTTTGTATGAAGATGTCAGCAGAGAGGCCATTTAATTACAGAGGTACTTGGAAGAACATCCAGCTCTTGCACGTGGATGGGGAAAGCCAAGCCCTAAGGTGGTCCAACCCATTTGCTTCTATTGGACTCAGTCTGGGCAAAAGCATTTTTCAAATCAGAGTGGAAAAGTCATTGGGGGATAAAAGATAAAACAACTCTGAAGTCCCTCACAAAAGACTCAAAGAAGTTAATGACTTGCTAGGATTTGGTTTTTTTTCCTTTGCTAGTGTGACACTCAGAAAGGAAGAGTCAACCCAAACACAGTTTCTTAAGAACCACTGTCTATGCTCATGTTGCACTTTGACATATTCAGCCTGATATTGCACTTGTCCTCTTTTTTTTTTCGGTTGTGGGTTGTTTTTTTTTTTTTGGCTGATTTATTTGCAATTCAAACCCATATCTAATTACTGCCCAGTAACAACATTTCCTTTTTTTACAGAGCAATTGCTTTCCATATTTTGGCTTTCCATTGAATTTCAATGTTCTGGATCACTTGCCTCTATTGTTCTATCTGAGCTACTGTTCTTCCCCACACTGACTCCCTTAATGCTGTTTTTGCCGATGCTTCTAGCCTCTCTATAGCCTATTGTAATTTTTCTGTCTTCACTCAGATTTGCAACTTCTTTTGACTTTGTATCATCTGACCATGAATTTCATTAGCATATTATTATTTTCTTTCCTCTTCCAAATTTGATGCCTAACACCAGCTCCTTTGTGTTGAAAACAAAGAAGTAGTTAAAATATAACTCTCCAACACGTTGATAAAAGCTATCATAGGATTTCCCTAATTTATTCCTAGCAACTACCTGGCCCGTATTAATAGGTTCACCTAAAAGTTAGGCTTTTATAGTCCAATTCTTCCCCAACGTTTTGCAAAAGAAAAACCCCAGCAAAATACGTAAACAAAACAAAATATCATTAATTTTCTTTACTGTTCTGACTTTTGCCCTAATTCTTGCCATGTCCCTCATTTTAACATTTCTGATTAAATTCTTAACAGTGAAGTGGAAATAAAAAGAAAGCAAATTGCACTATAGGCTGTAGTGCTGACTCACTGGTCTCCTCCCACTCCTTTCAGCTGCGCCTGTTCCAGATAGATGGCTTCAAAATCAGCCTCTGGGGGTTGGTAATTATGGGAGATGTGGCAACGGGACTTGGGGACACGAGTGGTAGTAAAGGCTTTTTTTGGGGGGTGGGGGAGATTTTCTGTAGTTATTAAAGGTTCTAAAATAAACTGAATATTCCTTTCAAGTAAAGAATTCTGGACAAATTTTCTTCTAATGTGTAGCATTGTAGGTATCTAGTAAGACAAGAAGGGATTGTGGGTTACTGAAATCCCTGAAGAAAAATGCTTAGAACAATGTTCCTACATCTGGGAAATACTTTTTCAGAGAAGTTGAGCATAAAACAAATGATTTACTAGTGATCCTTAGCTTAAGTTGCTTTTAGTGTAAGCAGCCATATTGTATTAAGGGAGCTTTTGGTATGACTGTAAGATGCGAGTTTATAACTGTGCTGAAATTGAACTGCATTTTAAATCTTTATGAGATAGTATTAAAGATTCACTGATATCAGAATATCTACCATCTGGGCTATTCTCTAGTAGTTGGAAAATGGCTATTTCTTGGAGCCTCCAGGTCTATTTTAACCTGCCATCGGCTGCAACACCTGTTCCCCAGACCATTTTGTGGGCACTAATGTCCTTTCCTACTCTCATGGTGTCGCACAGGCAGAAAGGAATGAAATTCAGACATCATGTTCTCCTGGAAGTTTAACATGCTCCTCAAAGCTGCTTGCTCCTACTCTAGCAGCAAATCCCAAAGTTATTGGGGCCAACTCTGCAATACCAACACATGCTTCATAACATATCCTGTAAGTAACAAAGGTGTTACAAAAAAATACCACTGATTAATGAAATTTTTTCCTTCACTACCAGTCTGCCTGCAAATCAGTTGGTGACATGAGCCGACTGTGTCTTGGCTGCCCGTTGCCAATAATGTATGGCCCCAGTGTGGGTAGGGGACTGTAATTCACTTGCGGGACTCTGCCGATGTCAGACAGCGCCTGAGCAGTTTATGAACAGCAGCAGAGCCTTGAGAGTGAATTACGGCCCTGCATTCACTCCTAGGACATCTGTTGTTGTTCAATATAGAGTATACTTTCTGTAAATTAAAAAAAAAAAAAAAAAAAAGGAAAAACAAAAAAACCCAACACCAACCTAAACCAAACAAAACTGCACTACTTCTTCACCCAGTCCTCAGTTTCCAAGAAATCTTTTCTTTTTTTTGTCTTTTGTTCGAAACCAAGCTGATCCACAAGAAACCTGAGGTTTGCCACCGTATTTTCTTGTCAAAGTCACCATTACCATTATAATCTTCTTATTCAGGGACATCTTTTCAAGATTATGGTAGCCTTGTAACACAGGTGAAAGTATGGTTTCTCTTTCATGCTTATGTATGCATAACATCTACAAAGCCAAATTCTAACTAAATCAGTTTAAAGCCATTGTTATCTGAAAAATATCACTTCCGATCAATTTTCTTGTATTTTGCCTAATCTCATTGTAAAAGCATCTTCTGATGTCGCTTTAATTCTATTTCTATAGTAGGTACAGTTGCACTGGGGTAAACCTGAAGTATCTGGTGCATTTCGTTTCCTTGCCAATACCAGTGACTCAAATCCTTGGAGTTATTCCAGTTTTTCAGAATTTGGCCCAGAGAAGCTAGTTACAGCATGTGACATCAAAGAGGCGTTTGTGAAAAACTTTGTTAAATGTTCTATTTACGAACATTTCTGGCCATGTGTCATGTTTTCTGTAGGTTTCCCCCCTCCTCCTATTTTACTGCTAGGGACATTTGCCTGAAAACAGTCTATTTGTTACTTAGCAAGTTCATTTGCTCCTGCTGCTTATTCCTCACTTGAAGTCACTCCTGTGATTGTGGCATCATAATTAGTTGCTCTGGAGATGATTATGATGTCACAGAGGACTGTGTGTTATATGGCTGCAAGTGATGAATAAGCAGCAGGAGCAGATGATCTCTCAAGCAATAAAGACCACGTCTTTATGAAAATATCCCTGGAAACAGAAAGGCTGAAATTCTATATTAAAGCAATGGAATAGTTTCCAGTATGTCAACACTTTCCACAAAATAACAATGCTTCTTTGGGAATGGGGGTAGTTTTGAAGAAAGGGCTTACACCCTTCTTCTCATCTACGTGCATCACTTTAAAACCACTTTTGAAGTATTTGGCCCTCAGTTGTCCTTAGTGAATTGCAGAGAGAACGAGTGAGTTTTACCTGTCAACAAAGGGATGATGTATCATACATAAAATAGCACATTCACTTCTGATGGTCAGTGACCCCTTTTCCCACCTCTCAGTCATCACAGAAAATAATAAATTAAGCAAGCACTGACACACAACCCAAATTCCACTGCTGTCCTGCTCCAGGAAGGAGGGTCTTTGCTAAAGGGGTGTCCTGCTAGTCAGGGAAGGTGGGATCCACACACAAAACACCCTGTACCTAGAGCAGAGGGTCCCCACTTCCTTGCACAGAAAACTGTCATCTTACCAGGCACTTCTTGGCATCTCCTGAAATCTCCTTGTTGGCACAATGCCTTCACCTTCCCAGCTCTTCCTGGGTCTGCTCTGGGTCAAGGAAATAATTGATTGCTCTCCTTTCCCTTTTTAACCTGCTCTATTCTCACCTCTCTTCTTCCCAGCTGCCTGCAATGGACAGGAGACAAAACCAAGGAAGAACTAGTGCAGGGCACTTACATAACAATAACTTACATAAGGCCTAAAAAAGAGACATTTCTAAGAGACATAGTTAAGACCTTGCTTGCTTTCTATTCACTTGGTTTAGATTCACCTGCATGCTACAGTTACCCTCTCTAATCCTTTAAAACCCATAGGTATAATTGCCAGATAAGACCTTATCTGCATCCTACCTCCACAGCATTTCACTCTTCCCAAATATCAAAGCTAATGAATTAAGCACTCCTAAAAAAGAAGGCTTTAATTTATTGTTTCATACATTCAGTGTTGCTCTTTTTATCTGATTGGTTAATCTAACTTAATCTAGTGGGACAAAAAAAAATCTGCTTGGCGCCACAAAATACAAGATAATGCTTTTCCTACTCTTACTACAAAGCTTGCTGTTTAATTGTACAAATATTTGTGGGCTTGGCTAAGGTGAGCACTAATTTGTTATTTTAGCAAAAAGCTTCAAATAATTTAGAATGTGCTAAGAAAATATTCACTGCTTTTTTGCAAATAGCAATGTGCTAAGTGTTTAAGAGAAACTACCATACTATTGAAAGGACTTTGCAAGTAGATGCTTGCAAAAAAAAAAAAAAAAACCAGAGGCAAAATCTTCAGTGGTTATTTTGTGGTATGTTGAAAAATACAGCCTGCAAGAACCTGCCTTGTGGGCAAACATTCTCACTATGTCCCTAGTTATTTATTTTAATTAGTGTTTTGGGCTTTTTTAACCTCTGATGGGGGTTTTTGTTTCAGAGGACTTTGCCTTTCTAGTCTTCAAGAAGAAAGGAATCTGCTGCTGCAAAAATAAAAAGGTGGTGACGGAGGATATGCACAGTCCTGTCACCAGGCAAATGAGGACCCACTGAATTCAGATAAATACCCCTGGCCCTTGAGGAGAACTTCAATAAATCTCAGCTTCATCCTGATTACAGACCACACCGTAAGTGATCATTTACAGCAATGCTGTAGTGATCAATAGCTGCATGCAAGGAGAGTTTCTCTGGGAGTGTTCCCCTTGCCAGGCAGGCTGGGCCCACCAGCATGGCTGCTGCTGAAGAGCAGCAAGTGCAGGGAGGAATCAGGGCCGTGACACGCTGAGCAGGCATGTCCTCCCACTCACTTGCATCAAGTCATGGAGATGCAATCCATCTGCCAAGATGCTTTTTGGCAGCTGTAAGGGGCCTCTAGGCAATTCCTCCTGAAATGTTTAAACCCTGGCATAAACTCCAAACCCAGAAATCTAAGAAAACCCATAGGTTGGGTGCACATGGAGCACTCTGTTTCCCCTTCACATGCAATGACTTAAGCACATGGACTTGAACAGCAGACCATCTATTAAAAATGGAGAGGGGAACAAAAAATAGAAAGAAAATAAGAGCATGTTAATAATCTGCTATGGCTAACTACCAGCCTCCAGAGCATGCTGGCCGTAGTCCAAGCCTTCCCTCAGCAAGGATGAATGACAGCACGGGTGACAAGTCACAGCTTTCCTCCTCTGGCCCACTGGCCCTCATGGAGGTGCAACATTTCCATGGCTGTCGCAGCTCTGGGAGTCAGGCTTAACTGCCTCAGCCAAGAACCCACTGGTCATGATCCCATTGCTCACCCTGCTACGGCTGCTCACCTTATTTGCTACCTGTTGCCCTCACTACAAGGTCCGCCATGCAGCTCCCTGGAAGCCCCATGCTGCCAGCGTGTCCTGCACCAGGCATTCGCTCTGGTGAAAGCAATTCTCCACTTTACTGCTCTTAACGCCCAAGAGACCAGTTTCAGAGCTGCCTTTGCCTCCCTGCACCTCAAAGCTGAAACTCATGTGGTGTCAGGCTGTGGTGGCATCTCCTCTTGGGGACTCTGGGGGAGCAAAATTTTTCATGGAGCCACCCCTACCTTTCCCGTCTTGAGAGTTTTAATAGAACTAACCTGCCTGGAGATTAAATCCATTGTTCTTTCCTTTTCAAGTCTCCCAGAAATGTTGAAAGAATGTTCCCACCCCTGGGGCCTCTGGGCTTTTCCTAAAGCTCTTTGCCAGAAGCTGCTGCCTTCCTGCAGTCCTCAGGCCACACCTTTCCATAGTAGCTGTTTTGTCTGTTTGTTTGCTTGCTTTTGCCAAAAGCAGATAAAATACAAATCAGTTTCTTTCTAGAGGAGGATAAAAAAGAGTCGAGATTATCAGAAACTGTCACAGCCCCAGTGCCACATTCATTGTTGCCCCTGTCAGCCATATTCAGAAGGAAACAAGAGGTTAAGCCTTTAGCTGTCTGGGGGAAGCTGCTGAAAACATGAGCATGAAGGAGACATTTCTAATGTCTCTGTGTGGTGCTGAGGGGAAAAGCAGAGTCTGTGCATTGCTTCCTGAGCATACAGCTTGCTCAGCTCAGCAGCAAGATTTTAAGTTAAGCAATGGGGGGTTGCCATATGGTTGAAACATACAAACCTCACACAACTAGAAAGGACATGGAGGGAAAGCAGCAAGAAAGCAGTTGAGAATGACAAACTTCTTCACAGGGGTGACACAATCACAGGTCAAACTGTCCCAGCCATTCAAACATCTCCTTGATTGATCCCACTCAACAAATGGCTGTAAAATGGATTATTTGTCACCCAGAGCAGGGCTGTCAGCTTCACTTCTACAGTCATAACCCTTGTCTTTGCTCAGCTCCAGTTCATACCTACATGCCTTGTGACTTGCTGTACCCTACAGATGTGTGGGTGTGCCTGCAAACCCTTGAAAACCATTACGAACTTGGGATTACAGCAGGGACGATTGCTGTCCCCCATGCAGTAACCCATACAGATGTCCAGATGTCTTTGAAACCTGTCTATTCACTAACTAGTATTCATCTTGGGGCATGGCAAGATGTTCAAGCTTAAACAAATGTCCTCTCTTCAGGAATTTTTTTTTTCTGTTGCACCAGAGAAAACAGAGCAAAACAAGGAGAATGCAGGTCCTGTCAATCCCCACAACTCATATTTTACCTCACAGAGGACATTGTAACTGCTGAGACTGCAGGAGTACTATCTTCCTTTCAGAGAGCTCTCTGATGAGGAATTCAGTACTATAGCTGTGGCACAGCATGAGACACGTGGTGGGGATGTAAAAGAGTGGAAAATAGGGCCCAAAGAGCTAGAATGTCTGTGATGAGCTCCTCCTTCAGCGAAATGGGAAGTGTTAAAGCTCTGAATATCAATCAGCACTTCCCACAGGCAGTGGGATTCACTGGCAGGATCTGCCAGTGTCCCTGAGACATCGAATCCTTTCCTTAAATTAAAATTGTGACCAACTAGAGGTAGAGCAAATTACTAAGGTAATCAAAAACGAGTGACATTACTCTTTTAAAACAAATCTGCAAACAGAAATTCACCATAGGATGCATGAAAACCCCATCAGTTCTGCATTTTATGTAAATGATCCCCCCCAAACACTTGCAAATCAAAAAGAAAATTGTAAAAATGCACCACAGAGTTCAAGTATACAATTCAATAATAATAGTGTACAGTATAATAATAATAATATAATAGTAATAATAATAAACATCCTTTGCTTTATTAGAACTACAGATTGTCTCTGATTGAAAGTCATTAAAAACGTATGTAAAAATCTGGAGAAAAAACCACAAAGTAGCTTTTGCTGTAGTTGTTTATGTACAGTACACTTAGCTTCTCTGAAACAAATCAGTGGAGAGAGGGGAGGAACAACAGGAAAAACCCAAAATAATAAACAAACCATTTTTGAGACATGTTATAAAACTCCTGAGATTCAATTGTAAGGGCACTCTCTCCTAGAAAGATGACAGCAATTAGCTTCCTGCAAAGAATAAGAGAAAAACAGGGACACTCTCCTGCAGTTCAAAATACGGGTTGTAATTTCCAGTCTTCCGCTTTCTCTGTCTGCAAGAAGCTCAGATTAAGCAAGCGGCATGCAGTACCGAGTACCACCAGAGGAAAAGGTACACAAATAATCCAGTCTTGGTCAATAGTAGTGGCAGAGACCAAAGATCCAGGTCATTCAAACGACATTTAAAAAAAAATGTTCTTGCCTGTGCTTCCCCTGGATGCCTGTGCTCACATCCTGGGGCAGATCAGAGCCTACAAGCTCCTGAACACTTAAGGGATGATTGCAGATGCTGTTGGAAGCCCTCAGAGATGTTCAGACAGATCAGGGGATTGCAGAGTTTACTGGTGGGTTGGATTCCGGAGTCATTGTTCAGCAAAAACTTTGTGTTGGAAAATTTTGGAAAAAAGTAAATCGTCAAAGCACATAGTCAAGCTACCATGGTGTTGCTCCTGTGAATCTCCCTTTAGCTAATTCATTTGGAAGACATGCTGTTGGCTGAGCAAGATGATAGGTGGCATGGCAGAATACAGCCTTTTTCGCACCCAAATGGGTGGTGGCTTCGTTCTGTCTGGCCTTCTTACGCTAGCACTAAGGAGACCCATTCCTTTCCTCCTCTTGTTCCTCCTCTTGAATTTTTCTTACCATTTTCACATAATCCCCAAGGTTAGAGTTAGGACAGTCTTGTTCCTGCATTCTGTTCATTTTCCTTCTGTGGAAAGCTTCCTCCTTGTCATGCAGCTCCCAGCAGGGAACATGCATTTTCCTTAAGCAACAGGTTAGACACTACGTGGGGAAAAGAGCTGATCAATCGTCACTGAAACAGTAACAACAGCAGAAGGGATGCACGGAAAAGCAAATGATTCAGGATTTCAAGCATATGAACAGCTCTTTAACCTCAATGCCATGATCTCTTATTTCTGATATAAACAAGGCACAAGTGAAAACCAGAGGACACCAGCAGATATAAATCATCTGGAACTTAAAATGAGAAGCATGTTTTGAAAGCAAAGACATTTATAAGATAAATTTCCCAATTTATAGTCCACCACTTTTTTACATATGCAAAACAATGAACATTCTCTTGGGCAACTATTCTACAGCTCAATACAGACAGAAAGATATTTTTCAAATATTCAGTCTCAGTTTTCTATTTCCTATAATTATCCCAGGATTCTTAGCTATACCCTAATTATACCCTAGGTATATAATTAATACCCTAGGTACTAACCTAAAATAATCCTCTCATCCTTGCTGTCTGCACCCATCTAATTCTATTGGGAAGTAAAATGTTAATAAAATAGATGAACTGTTGTAATTTTTTTTCCCAAAGCTTTAATAGAAAAAAGAGAGGACAGCTGAAGGGCAAATAGAGATTTTTACTAATTCTAGCATTTTTTTTACACCAATCTTAGCTTTTCCTCCAGGCTTTCCTAAGCTGCAGGTCTTTTTCTCCCAGTTCTCACTGCCCTCAATAGGAATGTTATTGAGCTTACTCTGGTGTTTGTACTTGAGTTTTCCAAAAAGCATTGTAAAAAATAGTATTTACCCTATGGACAACATTCTTATGGAGAATACTCAGTAGCTAGAGACACACCATATGAACCTTTCATTTCTGCCCTCTGGATCTCAAGAGGATGGGAGTGCATAATGTCTGTTTCATCCTGAATGTGCTACTGTCCAATATGTGGGATAACTTTTCTTCAGGAGAGCGCCTTTTGCCCCTGCCTTGTTACCCAGGAGTTATCTGCATCTGTAAATAAGGAGAAGTCCAGGGTACAGGCTGAAACGCTGCCCTGTGGAACCAGATGGGTGAAGACCTCTTTTGTTCTTCCTTTCTTTCACTTGATCAATCAACTCTGCAAGATATGACATTTACTCATCGATCAGTTCCCAGAACAGTTTGTGAAACAAATCGTTTACTTTTGACCACTCTCAATTGTATCTTATCTACTCTAGGTCAAATATTCTATCAAACATATAACTTAAAATAATGGTAAAGGTAATCTGGAACTGGAAAATGCAATGTTACAAAAGGTTAAATTTAAATTTCCCTGGGGTCAAAGGTATTTAAGGATAATCTAGGCACTGGCTTGAAATACAGCATAGTTAGCTACCAGATGAAAATGATTTTTCTTGCAGCAATTACCATGGTAGTCCCAGAAGGGGTTTGTTATGTTAAAACAGCACTGAGACTCCAGAACTGTTCACAGGCAGGTTTTTTAGCTGCTTTGGAGGGCCTGCTGTTTGCTTTTGTTGGCAAGCATGACCCGTATGTTTATTTTATTCCTTCCTTACTTCACATGGTGAATTTTGTTCTCTGCATGTACGAGAGGATTACAAGCAAGAGATGTTAAAGTTTCTGTTTACCTACAAGGCATGTACAAACAGAGGGCCAGATCCACACTTCGTTATCATCAGCAGAAAGTTGAATCAGCATGTCTGAAAATCTAGCCACTTTTTTCAAGGTGCCCAAGTACATGTTCTTTAAGCAGCATTTTTGAAAATGTGAATAATATTTTTTTATGAGAGAGGAGAGGAAACAGTCTGTCTTTAATTTCCCTCAAGATGGTGGGTATGATTTTTTAAGGGCAACTTTCTCTATGACTGAACATGAGTTTTAAAGTTATATGTCACCAAAGGTTATGCCACAGCTCTGGCTGGAGACCAGTTTTCCCTGGAAGGATTTATGAAGCTGTTCTTTCAGTGATTCCTAACAGTGTGTAAGACAATTCTCTGACCCACACACCCTGCTGTGGTGTGTATTGCTCATAACTTGTTTATTTTGGTGAACATAAAGAATGCAAAACAGTGTCAGTATCTCATTTGCCAAGAAAAGAAGAGAGAGGAGACCGTAGAGAAAAGGGGTCAGATCAACAGCAAGCACACTATACCGTACACACTATGGAGCATGGAAATAAATCTTCAGGTGGTGCATAGGAGACCTCATCACAATCCTCTCCCGGGAGTCAGCAGGAGCTAAACAGCAAAACAGCCTTTGTGTAACACATGAGCACATCCTGTAAAGAGCATATATGGATGGTGAATCTCCCTAAAAACTGATACTTAGCACGCTAAGCAAACAAACAAGCAGCTGAATACATGTAAATTAGATGAATGACTCAGGTATAGGAGACAGGAACCTCATAAGTCAAATGATTCTCAGCTTCCAGAAGGATTTGCATATAGGGTAAGGAGGGACCTTCTGCAGATGCAGGTTTGCCTGCAGGGTGTGTGCCTGGGGAGCTGCGTCTTTGTGGGACTGTCTGATTGGAAGAACAAATTCATAGACCAAAAAAAAAAAAATATCCACTTTCAGAACTTCAAAATGCAAGTGTCTGGATGCAACATTTTCATTTTCTTGCCCTGTCTGTTAGCAGGTTGGGGTTTTTCAAATAAAACACCTTTCTTTACAGCTCAGATACGGGAAGTCAGCAAGGAGCCAATACTTCCTACCTGTGGGAGCTGTGAGAAAGAGGACAATTCCCGTGGTTTGGACGCTCCCTCAACCATTGTTTGTCTCTGTTGCTCATTTATAAAACAAGCAGAACGATCCCAAGTTGCGTGCAAGGTCTTCAGGGTAAGAATTGTCCCTAATGTTTGTCAGCACAGTGCCTAGCACACTAGACAGTGTGCTTTGCCGGCTATGTGACTGTTCTTCAGATAAAGATAAGGATTAGGAGGAGGGCTCTTTCACTGTACTTTTCACTGGGTACTGAGCTGTACTCTGTTGATGCTGAGTCAAAAGCATGCACTTTTCTTCCATATTCATTCCTGTGCTATTTGGAAGGCTCAAAGATGTGAAGCGAACTTTAAGCTGAGAAGATGTTAACAGAATATGTACATGGAAATATAGTGTTTCTGTCTCCATCTGTTTCTCTGGTGTCAAAAAACCCAAGTGCTTCTGCAGCACAGTCAGAACAGTAACAACTTCTGGGCCCAGTGGGCAGACATTTTTCAAGTCCCTTTTTCAGCGAGACTGCCAATACTAAAACTTTGTCACTGCTGTTTGTAATGCACTTTTGTTTTATCACATCAAGATAAAATCATTTCAGCCCACTGCCCAGCACTTGCCACCATGACTACTGATCTGAAGCAAAGCTCTCAAGCATACAGAAATCTGGGGAGAGAGCCTGAAAACTGAAACAAAACCAGAGCAGATTAGAGTTCTAACAAAACTTACCAAACTAGGCACTATGACCCCAGTAGTTCGATCTTCATTTGATAATCAGGACAGATAAAAGAGCTCCAGTGTGAATGGGAAGGGAGGGAGGAAAGATAAAGAAAGTGGCTATACAGCTATTAGGGTATCACTGCATCATGTCAATCACCTAGCAACCTCAAATCTCTCTCCTGTGATAAATCAGTTCCCATTATGAAGAAAAGTCCATATCTGAAAACTAACTTACTACTGTCTGGCTTTTCTGCGTGATATTCTTTGGAGGCCTGGAAGCAATCCTCCTGAACTGAGTGACACCCTCCTTACTCCTCTGCCTGAGCTGGCTTCCACTGCTGAGGAGATCCCTCAGGTGACTGAGTACAATCTCACCATGATGTTGAGACATTGTCCTTTTGGGCTATCTGCCAGCCAGCCCCGTTCCGTGCCTACCATGCAGAAGGCCTGATAAGAGTAGGAAATTAAGTTTGGTTTATACCAGGCTCTTTTTATTTTTGCTGGAGTTGTCATTATGACAGTTTAGGTCAGCCTCAAACTTACTTGAAGTTGTCATAAAAACCATCTGGGATTAAAGCTGTGGAGTCAAGTTAGCAGTGATATCACTGCTGTTCGTTCCGTTGAGGTGGCACTCACAGGGTGAACAGAGAAGCCAGAGTGGACATGCACGTTATTATCAGACAAGGTAGGTGAAGAAGAGTTTATAACTTATCAAGTGGCTTCTGCACAATCCTTTGATCTCTGTTACCCACTCTATTGTTAACACCTGTGCAATGCTCAATAAAACACTCCCACAAGCCCTTTTTGGTATCTCCAATGTGCAGTCTGTTATATTTCCTGTCGATGATGCAGTACATAACTCATTTAGATGGGCATGTGAAGTGTTCATGAATGACAAATTAAGATTTAGTTCAAACATCCCTGATGGGGTCTTGGTGCATTTACCAGGTTTATAGATCTGTTTCCTGGGAATGTACCTTATAAAGTTGCATTTGTGGGTTGTTTATTCAATGAACAAAGTGATCCATTATGTTTTTGTCACTGTTTTAGACATGAATGGAGGGTAGGGAAATAATTGCAGTAAATAGCTCTTCTTTCCGATTTTCACAAGAGTGAAAGTTGAAGTACAGCAAATGGAATAATCTGTTCAGGATTGCAAGCTGAAACCAAAAAACCCCATACTCGAGTGCATTTAATTCTCTCCTACATCTTCCATCTTGGGAATTTGGATTAAAAAAATTTCTAAAAATCTTCAGTTGATAAAATGCAGTATGGGAAAATGGGACACAAAATTTTAAATATAGAAAATTTAGGCTTAGTTTCAGTTATGCCAGGGGTTGTGAATGGCAGTGGGGAGGAAAGGTTAAAAGCATGTTTTTTCCCCTACATTCTTTTTCCGATAAAGTCTCTGGATTTTCTGTTGCTGTCCACTGCGGAAAGTGGCATTGTTTCCAGCCCAGAGGACCAAAAGAACACCTGCCAGTCTCAAAATCATTCTGTTCTTGATAAATTTCTATTACTATCTTGAAGTTCAAGTAGGTTTTGGTAATGGGCTTCTGGCTTCTGTAAGCATCAAAATCTTCTAGTTTTTCTCTATTACTAGCAAGGTATTTTCTGTGATACCAAACATCAAACTCATTGAACAGAAAGGTGGGAAAGAAAATGATTTGAGGAGCTTTTACAGAAGTCCAGAAGAAGCTGAGGACATATCAGAGCTGAAAATGTTCTTTCACCATTTCAGTGTACCACATTCCTACAGGAAATTTCCATATGTGGATCAATTATCCATGAATGGCCTCAAGAACTTGAAAATCCTTTACAAAGTCACTTCTTTGGGAAAAATAGATGAAGACAAAACTTCCAGACCTCTTCCAGCCCCACTGAAGAGTAAGCACTTACTCTGGGCACCTACACTTCTCTGTGTGGGAACAAATGTGCCCACGTACACAGACAGCATAGGCTGCAGAACCACTGGCTGTGTGTTTCATACACGTCCCTCGCTTCAGGCTCAGTGGCAAAAGCCGATTATTTTTCCTACTTCCCTTCCCAGTATAGACACAAAATAGTCACTGATGTGGGTAAAGACTTGTGTCATGAAACGACGTGTTCATTCCCTCTGCCACGGGGAGTTGTTCTGCAAAGTTGTTAGCCTCTGGTAGCTTAGCTGATTCCTTTTCCTGTGTGTTGCAGGAGCATCCAGAAAAGCTTACAAGATACTTAGGGTAAAACCCTTTCCATTTGGAGAATAATCATGTCTGGCTCAGGCAAATTCAGTGGATTTAATGTGGTAAAAAAGAAACTTCTTTTTTTCTGAGCTCTCTCTTGCTCTCAAAACAGATTGATCAATAGAGCAACACAGTAAGAGTGAAGACCTGTTTTCAAAGAGGAAAATATCTTGTGAATAAGCCACTGGCCTGAAATTCAAGAAAATGTCTTTGCTTATCACATGTTTGCTGACAGAGAATCCTTGCAAAATGCTGGATTTCCAAGAACAGATTGCTGAACTCATACTTTCATCTCAGGAAAACTGCAGCCAATAAATCATAAAACCAGAATTACAGAGACTTTGTTTTGGGGTAAAATCAAAACTAGAATTAAATATTCCACTTTCAGGAGATAAACCTCTAATCCTTGACTATCGGGCCAGTGAGCCATAGCCAATAGATAAATTTCACTACTGAAAATGAAGGGCAAATTATTTGGCCCCATTGAGCTGCCAGATTTTCTCCCTTTTGTGCACTGTTCTCATAGGGCCCCAGATCCAGAGGGGGGTGTTGTCATATTGTTCGCATATTCCATTTATTCTCCTTTGTGCTCCTGACTGTTCAGGGTATAGTCAGGATGAATGCTTAACAGCAAAACTTTACCCTGTAGCTACTGATGAAATTCAAGGGTCTAGGAGCACAACTCTCATTCCAGACAATACTGAAATGAAGTGTGTTGAAATACTGCGTGCTTCAAACTCTTTCTGCTTCTTGTTGTAAAGAAAGGTGAAGGACAATAACATTAAGAAGACAAGGGGCACACAAGCCTGTATTTACATAATTTACTGTTTACATAATTTGTAATTTGAATGTGGTCTGTGGTCAGGAGAGATTTTTTCCCTATGTAAAATTGTTAGAGAATTGGGAGGAGTTTTGCTTTCTCTGAGAGTAAGCTACATGTTCTTCCAAAGATGTTTTCTTTTAATAAAGGCACTCACAACTGGCTAGTGCACTGGTGATGTCCCTGTCCTCTCCTGCTCTCCCCCTGTGGCATATTCCACTTTTGTGGATGTTGCCTTTAAATAGGGGTAGGGGATATAGGG
>NW_010258628.1:38138-62254 GCF_000690775.1 Eurypyga helias
TTTGCAGCTTGTGAAATATAAAATGGATGTTCTGTGACCACCCTCCAGACAAAATGTCTCCCACAGGTTCCTGTGACTACAGGGAAATTATGTCCAACATTCCCATGCAGCCTTTGAAAAGAAATTTTGAGATTTAAATATTACTTTATTTTCCATAATTGGAGCAAGCAGCTGTGATCAACATTCAAGCAGACCACAGAAAAAGATCTTCCAGTCTTAATATTTTTTTCTAACAAGTTACATATCAGTGACAAATTTCAGATATGTGCTACTCCAGTCCTCTGTATTAGAATTCACTCCATGCTGTGGATGTTAAACTTGCACTGTCAGATTTAGACATACTGTATTTTACAGGAGGTTTGGTGCTTGTTTGCCTCTTTCTTCTAACTCAGACTCATTTGTTTCTGGAGGTAGCCTCTTCCAACAGAAAAAGAAGCATAAGCTTTCTGTAGTAGGGGTCTCTTAGGCATCACTTGGCAGACAGATGCAGAAAGAAACTTAAAATTACATAGGGGAAAAAAAGGGGTGGGGTGGGGGTGGGGTGTCCTGATCCTGTCTGCAATAATTCAAGGCTTGAAAGGCCTTCATTTTGAGCTTTCTGAGTTTGAATCCCTCTCACAGACATGAAGCCCAGTGTGACGATCCACAACAAAATAGTCATTTCTGGGGAGATTAAGGATAGGTGCCTCTGATGAGAGTGGTATGAGACCCAAAAACCCTTCCTGCTGTGGAGAGATTCCATAATATCCCACTAAATTATAACCCTGTCTCTGAGTACAACTATTAGAGGTGATTGTAACAGATACTTGGAGACTATGGTTTACGTGTAAGGCAAACAGATTGCATTTGTAACATTTAATACACAATAACAATAATAAAACACACTGACGTGGGTTTTCTCTGTAAACAGTGTCTTCTGAAGATAGAGCCAGTGAAATGTTTTGAGAACTTTGACATTTATAGCTGTATTTATAATCTCTTTTGGATCATTTCCTCATGGAATCACGTTTGTGTATTTTAAATTCTCTGGAGAAATAAAAATGTTTAAACAAAATAATGATGTGATAGGTATTTTATGAGGGCTTGTTCAACAGGCGCACATGAACAAGCAAGGCTGGATTTGTTCTGAAGTGAGTGAGTGGGAGTTTTGGAAGTGTGGTATCAAGGAGAGAGGCTCTTTATCGAAATGATTCAAAAGAGAGGAAAAAAGGAAGTATACCAAGACCTGTACTGAAGATGGGACTTTGGGTGTCTGAGAAGTTACATGGCAGTTGTTAACGCTTACTCTAGGGATATATGAAAGAGAGGTAAAGACAGAGGAAATGCACTTATGTTCATATGCATGCATACACCTCATCACGTGTAAATGAATTCACACAGACACACATCACATAGGCACTTGTATTAGTGCGCAATTCACAGCAGATAATTTATTTGCCAGTCTTTCTACTAACAGCACATACGTGAGCGAACTGCTTTTTCCTAAATGCAGTTCTCAAATACCTTGAGAAGGTTTTTACTGTAAAGTGAGAACACAGCTAGCTTAGTGTGAGTATTTGACACTGGATATACAACTTCTTGTGTGCCCCTTCACTGTTACTGATCACACAGGCCACATGGTGTTTTTCCTGCTTCTAGATCATCAGTGCCAGGATAGTAAAAGATAATGTTTGTTTCAGAGGGTGGAAAAAAAAGGGGAGATCTGTTTCCAAAGGGAAAGTGCAGATGAATAGGATTAGGCTTGTGTTAGACACACTGGGCACCCCCACCTTATTTAAGACGTCATTTGTCTATTTGGTAAGATCATCAATGATGTCCCTCAGCTCACATGAAAGAAATCAGGCATTACAGTGGGAAATAGAGGAACTGCCCACCCAAACTCAGGAAAAAGAAACCCCAGGATGCCTATGCCAGTATTGCCTCCAGCATGGCTATTTCTTCACAAACCAGACCCATACCGCTTGCAGAATCAGGAGGGGGGGCGGGGGGGTAAGTTGAACTCCACATTCCAAGAGCAATCACATATCTCAGTTCTTCCAAAGTGCTAAAAAATTGTGTAAGCACAGAGAAGCAAGTCCATTTTTAAACTCAAGCAAACACTTGCCCAGAATGTTTTACAATGCTCAGTTTAGCTTTCTCTTCTATTTTTTCATATTCAAACACTATCACAAGTGTGTCAGGAGTGTTTCTAAAAAGAAAAGAAGATACAAAGAGCTTGTGAGCCCTGGAAAATTCTTTCTATGTCAGCTTCAAAATTCTCACCAAAGCCTTGTAAGAGGCTTGCTAGAACAGCACCAGATGCTCAAGTGTCTACACTAGTTGGAAAATGATAGCAATTCAGGAGCTGCACACAGCTCCCATTGAAGTCAGTAGAAAGATCCCCACTGATATAAGGAGTCACTGGATGAAACCCCAACTTTGTTAAATAATTTTCCCTGACTACCAACTAAAGAAAAAAAGCAAGTACAGTGGAAAGTAGAGGCTGTTCCAGAATAAGCAGTGAGTTTTTCAAGTGTAATAGGTGTTCATGTAATAAAGACCTTTTCTTCTGGGGATTTCACAATACTTGGAAAGACACAGCTATTTGCAGCTCTTCACTGTAAAATAAGGAACTCAGTAGTGCTTTCTCTCAAATTCTGATTTTGCTTTGCTTCCTAGCAGCAAATATATACCTTATTCTGTGGCACATAGCAAAACCTAGGAAAACCTCAGATAGCAGAGGAAAAGCATACAAATTATGGGACAAAACCTGCCATTATTTAGAATATTATTGCCTGAATATGTGTCTTACAAGACACATTGTGCTTGTGCTTGTGGATGAAGAAGAATTGTCATTAAGAAGTAGTTCAAGGGATGGAATGATTTAAGCAGAAATCTCTGGAGAAGGAAAGAGAAATCAGAGGGGAGAAGTCTAGCATATAAAGCTCATGTCAATAAAGCACTGACCTTTACTTCTTAGACTCTGTTTCAAGTCCAGCATTCTCTCTTAAGTGGAACCAGACAAAGGTTGGTGTGGAGGTTTATTCCCTGGCGACCTGTGTTAAGCCCATCAAACATCCCAAGAGAAACAATTTGAAAGGTCACAACATAACTTCTGGCCATCTTTTAGCTGTGGAAGGGCCTCCAAAACACTTTTTTACAGAGTCTTCCTAATGATTGAAAACTATGATTTCTTGTTGTTTTGACCTCTTAACACGTTCTCTTCTTGGTTCCAGAGCATTCAAATTACTAAGGAATTCCATACTGAGGCAGAATGAACAAAAGATAGTTTTTGGCAATTGCTTGTCAGCTATTGTAGCTAACTACTTTTTGCAGTCTGTAAGCTGAAGCCATATTCCTCCCCTAAAGTGCTCTGCTGCCCCACTACAGGTAGTTAGTTACTGAAGTTCCCAGTTATACTTTAGAAGACAGACCCAGTCCACCAGATTTTTATGCGAGGTTTGAAAATCAAACTGTGGGTTTCAGATAACTTTAGGAAGTGGAAGGAATCATGTCTAGGTAAGAAAAATAATTAATGTGACTGATGGAGTTGGTGAGATACTTAATATTTTTAGAGGGCACATCACACACTTTAAAGAAGTCTTCATGCACCATTGTCTGCTAAAAGAGTATTTTCTGAAGTCTTACTCTCCCTTTCATTCTCACCATGCATCACATTTCTTTTTTCCCTGGTATGTATTTTCTCTCCTACCATTCGCTCTTCAATTGTGTTCACGTTCCTATACTCTTCTTTTCCTTCTCCTTACCTGTTCATCCACAACCAAGGATCTGTCACAATGAATTACATATTTTTGGCAGAGAACGTGCAGCTAGCTTGAAGATGATGTGTTCCTTTGGTTTCCTCCTGACCAGACCTATGTGTGCTGAGTGACATGGAGATTAAAGGCTAAAAATACTTTCTATAAGCCACAAAACTGTACACAGGTTTTATTAGATATGTAAAATGTCTCGGGATTGCAAACTTGATTCTCCAAACCCATCACTGACCAGAAGCAAATATCCCAACCTTTTTTAACTAGAATATATCTACTCAAGTGTAGCATAAATGACCAAACTAAGTGAATCAATAAGCAAGGGGAGTTTTCATTTATGGATAGAAAGAACTAATCGGTAGTAATATGATTGTTCTCTGTAGAAAATGGGTAAGGTATAGAGTGCTGCTATTGAGACGTAGGCAGCATTAGTCACTGTCAATATTCTCAGAGAGTTCTACTCATTGTGATGAAGCTTTATAAATCTTTGTCATGTCTTCAGTGCAATAGACACCCAAATCTACTTACATTTCAGGTAACATATTAACATAAATAGCCAAGTACCAAATAGAATATCTGACAATTTCCTTTAAAAAATTGGAGTTAGATTATTAGGTGATATTGTGCTGTATTATCTTCCATTCTTTTTATTCAGTGGTCAGTGCATACAGGGAAGACAAGCAGATTGAAGAAATACTCTTTTTTTTTTAAGTATGGAGTTCGTGTCTCATGTATTAGAGGTGCTTCTCACCTGAATTCTTGCTGAATGTTATTCAAATAACATATTTCTTCTTAAAGATATTTATTGTAACCCAGCTGATCATACCCTGACGAGTCTATTCTGGGTCTAATCCTCTTCAGTTGTCAACTGACACAAGCCTAGTTGAGTTAAATAAATTCACACTAACTGATGTTTTGGTCCCTTCTCATCCAAGGCTTGGGCAGAGTTGCCTCTTTCACTTTCTGCACTGATCATGGCAGTGTCTAGAAACTGATGCCCCAGAAGTACAGGAAAATAGCACCTCGTGTCTGCTCTAAGCTATTTTTGAGCCACATTGCAGAACTTTCAGGTTTGGTCCCAGTTAGTAACAGTCACAAGTGCTGTAAAAATCCACCTACAGTGTCAGTTTAGAATTAACGCTGGCCTTGGTTGTACATTGGCAAGTTGATTCTCTAAGATTATCTCTTTCCCTCCCCTCCCTCCAGCTCTGCCTTTTCAGGCAGTGCTACCCACATTTTAAACATCATGAAATGTCATCAATGGAGTACTTCTCACTATGAAAAGAAGATGAGCTAGTGAGTCAATATATTCTTTTCAGACTACAGCCAGTGTCTGGTCCAATCTGTGAAGGACACACAGTGCATATCTCTGAGTCCATTTTAGCTTTAAAATATTATTTTAATAGACGTTCCCCAGAGGCAAAAGGATTTGACCCATTGTTCCAACAGGCCTGGTATAAAACATGCACTGATGAAGAATCATGGGCTAAGAAAATTAAATCTACATAGATATTGTGACTGTTTTCTCGGGGATAAATCATCAGACATTAGGGGGGGGGGAGGGGGGGGGGAAACAAAACCAAAAACAAGTGAGCAAATGTTTTCTTCATTATGACCTTTTAATTTTTGAAGCCAATGTACCTGTATTTGATTCAGGACTTAAATAAGATGCAGCGATAAATACCCAGAGTAACTCTGTGCATTGAACACATGTAACTATGTGCATGCAGAAGATAAAAAGTGTGTTTGTATAATTATACTTATGCCCAAAAGTAATTACAGTGTGGCCTGCACTCTGGGCTGGAGGACAAAAATAATCATGTATTTTTTCATAAAAATAATAAGGTAATTACTATGTAAACACTATGTCGCTACATGGTAATTATTGCAGGCCAGGTTTTGTTCCCCTTATTCATGTTGACTACTGCCACCAGGTGAACAGACCTCCACCTCCTTGATCCCAAAGTGACTATTTGGGAGCCATGTACCGAGTATGACTAAAGGTGACAGCCTTGTGTAATTAAATGGTCAATGAGCAATTACTATGTAAGCACAGCATAATGGAACCGTGCAAAAGAATCTGTAAGCAGAGGAACAAACACATTTAAATATTGCGTTATTAAAGTCAACCTGTCTTGCTTCCGTTGTCACTAAAAAGATTTCCTTGCACATGTTTTTTTCCTTCCCTTTCGGTGCCTCTTTTAAAAGATTCTTGGGTTAAAGAATAAGGTCATAACAAAGCCACAGAAGCAAGAGATCCATGAGAAGGGGTATGTTCCTCTCTTCACCACTCCATTGCCCAGGTATGAGTATGCTGGCAGAGCCACCTCTGAGCAGAAGCCAGCTCTGCACTGGGAGCAGGAAGGATGCTAGCTGACAGAGGAAGGTGGCATTCAGAATCTTGAGTTCCAGTCAGATTCCTGTGAGAGACTCCACCTGAAAGCTGTTCCAGCTGCTCTGTGCCTCAGTTCCCCAGCCAGGAGATCAGAATAGGGTTTTTTTGGGGGGGGGGTTGGTTTGGTTTTGGTTTGGTGTTTTTTGGTGTTTTGTTTTTTGTTTGTTTGTTTGGTTTGGTTTTTTTTTTCAGGGATGCTCTGAAAGTGAAATCCATTGCTTAAATGTCAAGCACTGAGAAGTTGCAGGGACAAGGATCACATCCGTAGGACGATTCTTCCTTCACCTCAGTGAGCCTCATATATATTCATTTAGGCTTTCCAATGCTTGTGATAAATAGACTGCCTCTGTTCCTATCTGACTGCATCTGAGGATCTCAAAGCACTGTGAGATCATTAATGATCTTGGTGATATTGTTCCTGCTCTTATTAAAATAAATAGTAATGCACCCTTTGATGTTAATAGCAACACCGCTGTGTCACAGGCTTTAGAGTATGTCGAGCAGTAAGGTATATATCTCATGCTTTTTCCAGTCAAAAAATAACATGGTTTTCCTCAGGAGTGACAGCAGTGAACCTGAAACCCCAGCTCTAAGATCAGGTTCCAGCTGGTCTGACAAAGCAAAACTTTGCTAAGAGGCTTCTTGGAGATTGACGAAGTTCCTACCAAAGCAAGAGGAATTGTACCCACTGATGTCAGTGGTATGCCTGAGCCACCACCCCCTACTCCCTGTGCTGGACTGTGCAGCAACGACTATTTGTCAGAGCAGACAAAATGAGGATGAGCAATCAAGAGGCCAAAAAACCTCTTAGCATAGAACAGAGACATTATAGTGTCTAATTACCGAACTGTCCTAAAAGGTGTTTGTGTTTTCTGAAGCATTCTGTCACAAGACCATCATCAGGCTCATTATAAATGTAACCCACCAGCATCTAATTGGTATTCCAGTATCTTTGAGCTGTGACCTAGAAAGAAAGAGCAGAGCAGAAGAAAGTAGTACAAAAAAAATCCAAACTCGACATGGTCCTAGAGTGGTAGGGCAAATGCCTGTTCCTACACTGTACGTGCATAAACAGCTCTTTCTCAGCTGCGATTTAATGTTGCTATACCTTCGATTGCAATTACATTGAATCACATTGCAACAAATCTTTGTAATGCCAATCCCATCTTTCCACCTCATTGACAGCTCTGGAGATGCATCTGAAATTCATAGTAGCCTCATAGCCTATGGCAAGAGAAATCCATGCTGCTAAAATTTTATTTTAGAATTCAAGCTGGTTTCTCTCAGTCTAGGATGCTCTGGTTTTAATCTTTTGCTGCCTAGCACAGTGTATCAAAATAACCAGCCAATATTGTTAAACTGTCAGGGGTCTTTCACTGCCGCTGAATTTTACCAGTGTAAATAAATACTCTAACTTAAGGAAAAAAGAATCCCTCTGGATAGAATTTTTAACATTAATAGCATTAAGAGGAGAGAGAAAATGTGTATAAACTTTGACTTGACAACAGCCTTTTCCTTTCCTTTTTTCCTTTTTTTTGGTACAGAAAGAAAAGGCTTGAGTGGAATATTCAGGCTGATTTACTGCTCAGGCTGATAGGGACTCCAGGCTGGATCCCAAAATTTGAACAACGTTCAAAGGGAGAGATATTTAAAAATCCCAGAAAAAGAGATATTTCCAAATTAATGGCATTGCCCAAATGCCTTGGCTCCTTGCACCCCACCAGGAAGGTTTATTATTTTCTGGTAAAATGTTGCTTGAATGGGGAGTGGTAGTCAGTGATGCGTCAGTGCTGCTCTTTGAAGACATTAAAAAGCTGAATGCACAACAAAGAACAGATGTTCCAGCATGCTTTATTTATGCACCCATCAGCAATCTTCCAATGACCACAAAACACAAGCTTTTTTTTTTTTTCTTTTTACTCCTCACAATATTATTTTCCGATCAACTCACACTCTATTTTTCCTCCAGCTGAAGTCTTCTGTGAATTGGGGTGCGTGTCTGTCCGTGCACGCATTTGTGTGCGCGTGTGCCTGTGTACGAGCGTGTGTGTGTGCTTGAAAGTCTGCTTCCATCAAAAGCAGGCTTCTATTGAACTGTCGAACAGGTGTGGATTCTGCAATTAGATCACATTTCAGAGAGAGAGAGACACTGAGGGTAATAATGGCGGTGAATTCTTCATAGTCAGATGCAGCACCATAGCGACCAGTAACAATGAAGAATAATAGGTATTAGTATTAGGGTGATTATTTTTAGTTTATAGAATCATTTGATTGAATACTGCCATAAGGCACCGTTAACGTGTGCACAGCGCTTGCCAGCTGTAGAGCAAACTTGTTTTACTGGCACTTATCTGAAATTCTCATCTCTCCCCCACTCTCTCTGCTCACAATTGGAATGAAAGTAGCGATTAGGAAGTGAGATGTAATGCAGATTAAATGTTATGATGGACTAAGATCCTGATAGGTTATTAAAACTCACTTGCATATGGTGTTTTAAAGGCATAGTGTTTGCATATTTTTCCACCAGTCTACATCTTCTGAAGATAAAACAAAGGGAACATTTTAAAAATCCATTCATAACCAGGAGGCTTTTTAATAGTGAGCTTCCAAATTTATGACCTTCCTGTGTGTGTTTTACACCTGTGTGTTGTAAATATATATTAAGTATGGAGCAACTGTGTTACCAGTACCCGTGGATCTGATTTAAACCGAGCTAAGGCCTCTGCGCTGCAGTGGGCCAGATCCTCAGCTGATGTAAACTGGCATCTCTCCACCGAACTCAGAGGTGCTACATAAAGTTGTACCAACAGAGGATCTGCAGCAAGGGGAGAATGACAGCCTTAATTTGGAATTTCCCTGCATCTGTTGGTATAAATCAGAGGCCTAACATTATTGTCACATAATATTCTGGTGTAGCAGAGGTGCTGTGAATTTTTAAACATAGAGAGAACTGTTGATCTATTGTTCCTCTCCCACCCTCCTCCCTCCCTGCTTTCGGCTGGCATTGTAAGACAGAAAGACTATCACAGCATTGGGCAACATGGAAAATTCCAATCTTTATTCTTAATAGAACTTGACCTGGATCCTCTGTTTTCTTTTTTGGCACAGAACTTGATTCTTTAGAGACCCTCATAAGAAAAATAACTCTTCCTCTGATGTCACCTGCTATCATGAATATGCCGTTACTCCTTCTGCAATAATAATCACTAATAACAACAGTAATAGAAGTAGCAGTATTTGATACCATCAGTATTTGATAGTGTCCAAAAAGCATACTAATGGCTTCATCAGAGAGGTGAGTTGTAATCAATTTCTTGTAGACTAAGTAGATAGAGACTAAGTCTCACTCAAAGACTTAGCAAGCACTATGTAAATACTGCTTTCCAATTTTCATTCCCTTTGTGTTGCTAATTATAATTATGTTTCAAAAAACATTAAAAATCTTTTCCAAAATGCCTCCCATGTTAGATCATGGTAGTTTTATTTGCATTTGACCCGATGAAACAAGAACGGCGTTATTATTTTTTTCCTTGACGCTATCACAGTGTCTATGCAGATGTTGCAATACCAACTTTTCCGTATGATTCTGAATTGCAATCATACTGCGCATTGACATACTGTTCCATTTATTCATCTGATTGAATACTGCCACAAGGCACAGCAAACGTATGTTAACAGTGCACAGTATGCATAGCCTAGTGTTCTTACTTCACAAAAATGCTGGCAAATGCAACGGTGGGTGCAAAGTAAAAATCACGTGCTGAATTTTGGCAAAGGTTGGCGTAAAAACACCTCTAAAAGTTACATCCTGTGATGTAAATCTCAGTGTGCTTTATACAAGTCACAAAAACAGCAACAGGAATCTGTAGCGTATGTATGCACACACAGTGTGCACTGACACTGTAATAAAACCACTGTTGAAAATAGTATTTCACATGTGTCTTAGCTTCTCTCTGTATAAAAACCATTTCGTTTCTGCTATTATTTTCTTACTTTTTTGTTTCAGTGTTGGGGCTGATGGTTTGAAAGACACAGTGCTAAATCCACTACATTTTTTTCTTTATGCTCCTCAAAAATATGTCATAGTAATTTAATATGCTTTAAAATTTCAATACTGATGAGGAGTTGCATGCCATTTTTTTAGCCCACTGAACAAAAGGCTTACTGAGTCACACATAGCCTATTCAAATAGGAAACGCAGATGCCTGCTAATTTATCTTCTCACATAAAGTCCGTTTACCAATCCATACAAGAATTGCCCCTGCGTCTTTGTAGTATTGCAACCAGAACGGATGCTGTCACTCAGGGGGGGACATGTGACCATTAGTGCCACCTCCTTGGGGAGCTCTTTAGCATACTGTCCTCCACTGCTGTAATTAAAACTAACAAGAGCAGTCTACAAAGGAAAATAAGAAAATGCAGGGAGACAAAATGCAAGGAGAGAAAGCCCAAGAAATGAAGTTGAGGAAACATTCCTATACATTCCTGATATGCAGGGGAAAGCCAGATGTCTGTGGAAGTTACCAGGGAGGAGAAAAATAAATACATAGGCAAGACAGACCACTCATTAGATGAGAAGGTTATTCCCAAACTGTTAATTTAAGAACACATTGGTTAGAGAAAAATAATTATTTCTTAAAGAAAAAGGAGAGGAATGCTAGAGGAGCCCAGTTGCACTGACAGGAACAAATAGAATCAAAACCCCAGTATTTCTCTACTTTTGTCAAAAAGTGATGTTAAAGAAGAAATTAGATATAATTAGGGTGGGGCATTTTCCCCCTGAGAGTAGTTTAGTCACCAAATATGCAGTCTGAGGTTGACCACAACTACCTACATATTTAGTTTAAACTCAATGAAGAGTTTCAGCCATAAGAAAGGTCAAAAATAGATGATTAATTTAAAGCTCTTAAGATACACAGTTTGAAAAAGCAATAGTATGACATTCTGGTTTGGAATACTTTGTTTTGAAATGCAGTGAATGAGATTTTTAATGGATTAAAAAATACACAAAATAAAGAGAAACTTCATCTCGGATTAAAATGAGACATTTTTAATTTTCCAACTCATACTGAAAAAAAGAGAGGGGAAACCTGCTTCTGGTCCACTGGAAATACAGTTTTACTCCTGGTTTTGCACCTCAGCCACTGAATCAAAACTTGATCATTTATTTCTGATCTGACTTAAAGGTGCATGCTTGGTACAGCTCACTGCCTTTCAGAAAAGCCCAACTCCTGGATCACTTTGAACAAGTGATCACCCAAGAAAGCAAACGATGGGTGGCAGGAGCTGATGAGCATGAGAAGACAAGCCACTGCTGGTGTTTGCTCCGTTTAAGAAAAACCCTTATCCTACTGCTATGTTGATGTAGTTCTGCAGCATTTAAACCAAGGCCAGAAAGAAGCAATGGAACACAAAGCTTCTGAAAGCTGCAGTTCTGCTTTCTGAGCAGTTCTGAAAGCTTCACTTTCCCCTTTTTCTGCCAAACTCCCTTTGGGATTTGGCAGGGGCCCAGCGGTTATTGGATTAGTAGGGAGCACCCATGTGAAATGGTGTTTTATATAGCACAGGCGACATTTCTCTTCTAGGGACAGGACACCTAACCCACGTATCTTCTTGGAAACCTAGTTCTTACAGTGGTTTTTCACCACAGTCCTATATATAAATGCAGATGGATAAGCTTGTGAAGAGCTCACATGGAGGAAATGGGAACACTTGAAGGATGACTGACTTATGACAGGCACTTAAGATCTTGTCTGATTTAAAGAAACTTGTTATAAGCTCGATCCCTGAGAACTGCTGGGCTCTTATCACTGTCATAGTGGTCAGGAGAGTGCTGGGCTTTCAGCACTTTCCAGATCCCTTGTGTATGTGGTTGGGCAGAGAGATATAACACAGGGCACAAGGAAGGCAGCTGAACACCAGCTTCCCTTCAGTATCAATGCCTTGTACCAGCATTGGAATCTTAATAACAGCATGAAAGTGCAATGCATTGGTGAAGGAGTAGGGAGGAGAGGAGGAAGAGGGGGAAGGAGGTCATTAATGAAAGATCATCAGATCACATGAGATGGTATGTGATGCACATTGTTTTTAGCATTGCAACACCCTCAACACCAGTTTAGGGTAGCTGGATAGTGATATGGAGCCAGAACTCGCTGCAGATGATCGGTGAGGATTATGGGGAGTAATGTGAGGTGTATTGGGAAGACAACACGACCAAAAGTCAAGATGTCTGTGGACACAATGGAGCTAGAATTTTGCTGCTTCAGCTTTCTTTTCAGTATTTTAAAATAACACCCGCAAAGGAATAAGCAGAAAAGATGTCACCATTCTAGAAGTGAATGTATTTGTCTACTGTTCTGCTTTTCTTCTTTTTTTAAATGGAAAAGTATAAAAGTAGAAAAGAGAGGTTGCCATGATGTTTTTTCTTGATGGAAAATAGCATTGTCTGATAAGCCTCATTGCTTTGCTGGTGCCTAGAAAATTAATTCCTTCTAACTCACAGATGATTTGACCTTTGGCTGAACCAGTCTGCTGTCATTTTAGGACTCCATTTTTCATTTATTTCAGGCCAGATTCTACCTTCTTTACTTCTGCTACAGAGTGCCTTAAACCTCATGGTGTCCCATCAGAAATGTACTACTTAATGCTAATAACTGGACTTCCTAGTTGTTATTTTGAGGAAGTGTTGCTTTAGTTGCTAAGCAGATACTTTCTCATTTTAAACCAGATCTGAGTACTGGTGCCTATAGACATACTTGCACTTTATCTATTACCTCCAAAAATAACTTGATGCCTCTAAGAACACTGCAAAAAAATTTGCTCTGTGCCCCAAAGGACTTGTATTTTAATTGAATATACAATGCTAGATTAGAATCTGAAGGAATAGGCTGAGAAAGGACAGGGTCACAGCAGTGTGGCCACATGGCTACTTTTCTTTTTTGCTATATGCGACATAATTCTGCTCTTAGTCAGGCAAAATGTGCCTGCAGGAAGCATTGAAGGTAACAGAAAAGTGGGAGAGTAAGAATGGGAGTAAGACAATGTGGTGAAAACAGTGTCAAGAGAAAATGATGATGACATCCACCACTCTGAGAAGAATATGCTGTGAGGTCAGATAAAAGAGTTTGCCTGTTTGAAGTCAGAGGTGTTGACTAAATATACTTGAGATGAGCATGAGATGGAGCAGCAGTAAAATACCTGATAAACAGACAATACAAGCCATCTGGCAATTAAAAAACCTGTTATAATTACATTTACCTCACACTAATAATAAAATATGTAGAAATCATCTATATTATTTAGGCTTGTGGTACATCATTTGTGAAAACATATAATACCCCAAAAGCTCTGCCATCACTATGTCATTTGAGAAGTAGCTTTTAGCATCACCACACAGTTTTCACAGTTCACATTATTAATGTGATCCCCCTCTAACACCAGTCTCATGAATCACCACAACCTGACTCCCTGGCAATACGAGTGGTAATCCCAACCTGTCACCATTTCACCATCACCACCACAAACTTGAATATCATATGCCTGGCCATTGTTCTGTGTGGTCTGGCATGCTGCGCGTGTACATCGTGTGTGTGACGATAGAGAAAGTTTGAATCAATAAATCCATTATAAGGAGACAACAAGAAGGGGATGGCCATGAATCTATGTGTATCGACATTTAATATTCCCCCACCACACTTATTTCCTGTACATGACCACAAAAGTCAAATACATACAAATAGAGTAGAAAAAGGATACCTGTGGGCTTTGTGTAATAGATCCGGTCTGACACAAAAACACATGCTCTTTTCACTAGCAAGAGCTAAACCTAACACTTATAAAAGATGCAGAAATTTTGCTATGGTTGTTATTTCCAGAATACCATTGATGGACTCTGAAATCTGGGGTTTGCAGATTTTTTTTTTTTCAGGGAAATTATGAGATACTGAGATTGCAGTGGAAAAAAAGTGGAAATGGAGAAACACAACATTTTCTTAGAGTCACTGGAGATGCCCCATGGCAATAACACTTTTTTTGAAATCTGGTTCAAGAAAACATGTAAACTTTCTTCTCCCACTGAGAGACAGTGAGAGTTCTGGAAAGACAAAACCAAACCAAACCAAACCAAACCCAAAACCCAAAAGAGTCCAAGAATATTCAAAAATTTTGAAGATGCTTAAGGTGAAGATTTTGCTGTCTTCACCTGAGGATGGAGCATCCTTTATGTCAGCTGATGCTGGTTTATTCCATCCCCAGGCTCAGTCCTCTGTCACTTACAGGATGAAATAGTAGGTCATCCATATCAAGTTCCAAATTTTATTTATTCAGGAGCAGTTAGGTTTTATGATTTAAGACTCTTAATGGGTGCTGGAAATTTTTGCAGAAGAAAAATGATTGATGAGCAGTAAGGAAATGTATTGCTTTATAGGCAATTTAGGGTTTTTTGTGGAAAAGGTTCCGAATTATTAATATAATCCCCTACATGTAAAAATGGGGTTAGAAGTCAAGATATATGATACCTAGAGGTGTACAAACCTGAATACACTGACAGCTTTGTTCTCTAAAAAAAAGAAAACCCAAGATGTTTTTACTGCATAAGCAGCACCCCAAAAGTACCAGTTCCAAAGAGACATTTTTGGAAAGTGTACCATGGTGTTTGTTCAATTCTGATGTAAAATGAAAGGAAACAAGAGGAGAGCAATGAAATGAAAATGGGAAGACAGTGGGCTTTCCCTGTTTAATAATACACACTCTCTTTTCCTTCCCTCCTCCTCCCCAGCCAGCAAAAGCAACTGGCAGGTGCAGTATTACTCTGCAGATGGACCAGGAGTGGCACACATACAGTTATATATGCCTGGCACACTCATATTTCCTGCTTTATATCACATGCCAGCTAACCAGACAGTAGCCAGATTTGAGAGGACATCCCCAACAGTTGTTGTGCATGGAGAGGAACCAGTCCACTGGCAGTACACCATTAACCCTTCTCCAAAAATAGACTGTGCACTTAAGCCAGGGCAATAATTCTCATTTTCCCCCCCCATCCTTCTATTGTCACTCTTTGTTTCTCTTCCCTTCCTTGTCATAACAAAAATGGAGATTGTTTTGGATGGGAAAAGTGGGAACAGATGATTCTGCAGGACTGACTTACTCCAAACTTTGCACCAGTTTCCTACAGTTTTTCCAAGACTCCCAAACCTAAAACAGCTCCTTTCAGGTTGGGGGTGGGAGAGAATAAAACAGGTGGAAGGGGAGGAAAGGTAAAACTCCTGTTACTGCTCAAAATGATCATTGCATTTGATATGAATACCACCTAACCACAAAAATGATTTCATGGGAAAGACCCAAATTTTCTCATAAACTAACTCACAGATCACATTTATGGAAGGTCTTTTGCCATCTAAAGAGGCAACTAATTATTTGGTAGGATTTACAAAACCATATAAATGTAGATTGAGACTTAAGAGTCAAAGTTTGTGTGAATTGGACAGATTTACAAAATCACCTGTCTCTAGGAACCCAAGTATTTTGCTAAATCTGGTCTGGTATCATTGCAAAAGTGCCTATTTTGCTTATAATCTTCTCCAACACTTTTTGTAATACCTGTCATTTCAAGGGGGGGTGGGTGGGTGGGAAGTGGAAGTGCTGCTGTGTGCATCTGCAAAAATAGTGTGAAAATGGTGGGCTAGGTTCTTCTAACAAAGGCACTGGAAAGCCAATGTCATCAGCCCTCTGCTAAGTTCTCCCTCCAGTGGAAGCCCTGAGTGGTGGAGAATTAGTGGATCAACTCTCAGACCTTCTCCGCTCACCACTGAAATGTGCAACCAAGAGGAAAGTAGGTGGATCCAGCAGAGATGCTCACAGGCATCTCAAAGCAACCTCAAATACTCTTTATGTGACACAAACTCTTTGGAAAGATGAGCTCTCTAGAAGCAGGCTGTGTATGGCAATATCCCACCAATGCAGGCTTCTTTCAAACCAGGAGACATTCTTCTCAAAAAATAACCACCACAATAACAAAAAACCCCCCAAAAAACCACAAACAACCAACCCCCCCAAAAAAAGGCACAAAAAGTTTGAACATAGCAATAAAAAAGGAAGAAAACAACAACAAAATTGGGTTCCTTTAAATCCTGACATTTATCACACCATGGGATTTACTTTTACTGCAGTATTTAAAGGATTTCCTACTCTTAGACTTGGGAATACTACACAAACAACCAACCCCCCCCCCAAAAAGGCACAAAAAGTTTGAACATAGCAATAAAAAAGGAAGAAAACAACAACAAAATTGGGTTCCTTTAAATCCTGACATTTATCACACCATGGGATTTACTTTTACTGCAGTATTTAAAGGATTTCCTACTCTTAGACTTGGGAATACTGCAAATAGCACAGTAAATTTAACTGCTATGAGCAGTAAATGTCAAGATTTTAATGGTGCCTACTGTATGCCAGTTGGTTATACAGTCACCCATATGCGTTAACATATAAGACCTGATTCTGCTCTCAGTTATGTCTGTGTAAACCATGATCAAGTGCACTAAATTCAACTGAGTTACCGGCACATGAAACCTGTATGAAATCAGAATCCAGGTCTGTATCCAAAATCCAGTCTGGAAGAAAAACACTGGTCTAAGTCCTGACTGTTTTCACCAGTTCATCCCAGAAAAAAATGATCTTTGTTGAAATCAAAGGACTGAGATATGAAGAACCAACATTCAGTTCCCATTGCAGGGGTGCTAATCATGTGAGCAGAGATTGGCTGCCACTGATTTTCCATTTATCTGTCTTGTAGATCAAAAATCCACAAGAGAAGAATTGACACTACTGTCAAATACACCATCACTTACAGTACCACACAAAAATAAATTAATTTCTGCGGTACCCAGCGGACTTTTTTTCCCTCTTTAGGGTTGAGCCATATAATACCCCAAACAACATTCTTGTGCTTTAGAGAAGCTCCTTTACTCCATTCCACCATTTCTGTCCTCAAAGCAGCATAAAGCCATGGAGGATATTGCAATCGTGCACCCAGGTACTACTAGCTGAGGCTGCAGTTCTGCAAAAAAAGGGTGCTTAAGTCTGCTTAGCAGACCACAACCATATTGAAAGATAGCTCTGTGAAGGAAAAAAAACCTTCTTTTATATCAAAACTTTTTATCCAAAACACCTTCTGGGGCTGAAACTAAAGCCCCTTGAAGTTGACCCTTGCAGAGATGCCATGCAAAGCCATCAGCCCCTCCCTGCAGCCCTCCTAGGATATCACATGTATTCTTATACCTTGCTGTCTCTCAAGCCAGCAGCACTCCCTGAGAGGCTTTCTTGAGAATATTTACTGCAAGAAATGTCCAGACACACTATAAGTAACAAACCAGAAAATAACTTCGAAGTATCTTAAACTCTTAAAATATACTGTGGTGTTCTTGGATTTTTTTTTTTTTTCCTGACCTTAAAAATCAGATGATAGATGCAATCTTGAAATTTGATTGTGAGTAAAGGATTCTCAAGTTTTGGTATGGCTAACCACATTTTCTTAGACATACCCCAGTGCTATTACCCAAGAGAGGTTATTTCAGATCCTTCTATTTTCAGTCTGCCACACACTAAGTACTCATCATATTATGACACATAGTTACATGGACTAAGATAATGGTAATTATATCTCATACTTCAAAGCAATTACCTGGTGAGGTGAGGAAGGGCTCCTTCTTCCACATTCCACAATAGAGTAGTTGCAGCATGGAGTTATTCACCTTTCTGAGATGCATTAGCTATTGGTCAGAGTCAGAAGCAAGATACTAGATTTAATGGATTAAAGGTCTGATCCATTATCACACATCTTATAATTATCCAGAAGCATAAGTCTTTACAGTAATTAATCAGTGAGAGATTAGTGAATATTCCCAGTGGGAAGATACTAAGTCTGAGAAATAAGTGTAGTTTGGTGATGTCCTTAATTAGATATTGACTCATTATCCAGAACGCTTGTGTTTTTGGACACGATGGTCACATCAAAAAAAAAAAAAAAAAAAATATTTGCTTGTAGTCCTTAAAGAATATAGGGTAATTATTCCAGATATTTACATATGAAATCTATAGACTCTGTGCTAGGGGATTCTGTTCCCTGTAGGTATGGATGTAAATTTGTGTCTGCTCTGGATACAGCCACAAAATGGAGGGAGCGGTTGTGGGCAAGGCAGCGGTTCTGTCATTCCGATTCCCAGACAATCTCCAGATCAGAGAAAAGGAGGTGCCCACCCTGTTAAAAGGCCTGGACCAAACCATAAACACATGGATGGCTTGGAAGCCTCAGTGCCCATCTAAGGAAATCTGATGGATCAGGTAAGAGAGGATGAACACATGCAAACAAGGACCTCACTGGTCACTGAATGGAGGTAGGATTCCCTTATTAGCTTCCTGTATCCTATACTAATGCAGGACTCTTGCACTGGGTTAGCTCAGCTTTGGTTTTCTCACTCTCAGGGGCTGAGCAGAGAGCCATCCCTGCCTATGCACAAATTTACAGAACCCTGTTTTCCACCCCAGTAGATAGTGCCTATGAGACAGCATTACTATTACGTCTAGCCACGTAGTACCTGTCTTTTCCATAAAAATAGAGATGTTCAGTCTTTTCTACCATTATCATCCTTAATGCTACTTTTATTTGGGATTCTTACACAAGGCAACTCAAAAAGAAACAGGTTTTCATAAGATTTCACAGCCCCTAAGGAGACAGAGCTAGAAGTACGTCTCGAGCCTCCTCCACGCCTCGTCTCACTCGCAAAGGAACGGGCCAACACTGTGATGAGGTCTGTTAAAGGCTCCCTCAGCTCTTTAGTCGCCTCCTCTCATTCCTGACATTGTGTCTCCTTCTGTGTGCGCACGTTTTCCATACTCCAAATAACTTCTCACTCCTCCCTCAACTCCCTCCTTTGAGGAACCTTCCTTCCTTTTTCTCCTCACCAGTCATGTCATCTCTCTCCCCCCCACCAAGTTGTGAGCTTACTGGAACAGGGACTATGCCTCAAAGTTCTCTATAAACATGTTTAATAACAATCTTTTTCAACCCCTGATCTTTCCTGGATGAATCGCACTTAATCCTAACTGAGATTTTTATGAATGGTTTTTCCTTACCCTTCGAGGCAACATCTTTCTGCTAATATTTTTATGTCAGCAACTAAGTGGGAGATAGACTGTGGCTGCTAAAAATAAAGAATAAAAGACAAAAACCCACTAATTACTCAGATCAAAACAAAATCTGGAGAAGTGAGTCATAACTCAAAAGAAAGGGAAGAATGTCTTTTCACTGGGAAAGAAAAAAAATATAGAAACATAAATTCTGCTCCTTTTACACTTAGGAGATTATTGTCATCTTTAAGTTAACCAAACTAGATCTCACTGCAGCTCACACTTCTAGACCGCAGGTAATAAATGAAAGATGTCACTAAAACACACACACAGGTTGCAAGGCAAGGATGCCAAACAGCTTGAGCTTTACAAATGAAAGAGATGAAATTGCCACAGTACTAAATAAAAGGATTTAATCAAAGCAGAGAACACAAACTACTTCTGACTATGCAGAGCCAGTAAGATAGCACAACTGATAGAAGGCTGTCTGCTTGTACGTTGTGCCAGTTACTGAACTAAGCACACACCAAAATAATTTGTAAATAAATATGTCTTGCTTTGGGTTCTTATTTTAAGGAAATTATCAGAACATGCAAACTATAAATACTTCTGGATCCATCCTTGATGCAGCTACACTGCACTATTCGTAACTTAAGTCTTTTATGCATTATTTAGTGTTTCAACTGTGGAAAAATACCTTCATAATATAGTAAGTTAGATGTCTGAGATAATGCTCCTGGGTCAAGTTCACAGATGATGTGAAGAATGATGTAAGATATATGTGAGACTTGCCATATCTTACTCCTTCAGTAGTTTTTCTTAATAGAAATTAACCCTTTCTATTTTACTGGTCATTGAATTAATAGCCCTTTAAATGTGTCTGCATGCATGTGGGCATTTTTTGCTGTTATCAAAGCCCTCATGTAGGTCTTATGTCCAGAACTGGAAAAAGACAGTATTGGGTGACTTAGACGTTGAGAAATGATTGAAACCTGTTCATCAAAATGTCACTTAAAACAATCTATTATCAAAAATCACTTCTACCTATTGTTTATTTAAAGGTGTATGGAAAATTACCATTTCAGAGAGGTGGGCAATTCTCTGAGATTAACCCCCTCAAGGAAAATAGGCCTGCAGCTCATAGATTACTGGAGAGGAGGGTGACCATAGTCACATAAACTCACTTAGCACACAACAGCTATACCCATCAGACCATCACATAGACTACATACTGTTTTTAGGATATTTATACATGCCATTACTAGAGAGAGACGTCTTTCTCTTGCTGAATCTTTGTCTGCTATGCACTCAGTACTTTAACTGCTGTCATTACAAATGTTTACTCCTTCTCTAATGTATTATCAAATTGCACCAATTTTCATAATAAAACCTTTGCCCCGATATAAATAGTTTATTCTTGCAAATAACAAAAATTAGGAAGAATTAAATGGGGGTTTTTAGAGATTATATACACTGGGAAAGATTGAGGACATGATCAATTTTAAAAAGAATATGCTCTTGCAACCCAGTTCATGCTCTTTGAAAGCAGAGTTTGTTGACTTCATTCTGCAAGCATGCAAGAATGAGGAGTGTTTCCTAATTGGTAGCTTAAATATCAGCTACAAAAGACTGTCCCATCGTTAAAAAAGAAAACCTCTGTCTTGATGCCCTATCCCTTCAGGTCTGTTTAAGGAAGACAGTTCTGTAGAGAAGAACCTCTAATGCTGGCCAAAGGCACAGGATTTATTCCTGGCAACAGGATGGTCAAAACCAAAGTTTGGAGCTACAGTCAAGCTGACCCAAAGAGAAGGGTTATAAAGACATAGTTTTCAGATAAAAAGGCCAGCCACACAGGAAAGTGTAATTAATGATGTTTTGAAGGAGCAGATAGAAAAAGTGAACACTTGCTGGTCAAATATATAGAAGGTAGATATATAGGATAGACTCTCCTATGCATCAGTGAAAGAACTGAACAGTTGTTTTATTAAACTATAATATGAACTCTCTGATCATAATAGCAGCTGCTATTTGCATCCCAGTAGACTAATATGCTCTGTTTTCCCTATTAAGGCACATTTGGGACAGTTTTGGAGGGGGGGTGAGGAGAAATTGCAGTGAGAAGATGTGCCAGGATTCCACATTTCAAACAATATGTTACCAAATGCTTTAAAATGAAAATTCTTTATTATTTTGTAGGTACATTCCATATTACAAGCAACTCATGCAAGATGGAGTAAAGTCCTGTCTACATTATGCAATAGATTTGCTCAGTGAAGGCTTGCTTTTAAAAAAAGAAAGTGGGTGGAAGACATACCCATAAGTAAGTATCCACAACTGGGTGCCTGGCTTGATCATTTATACACTCACAAGTACACCAGAGACTAGAGGAACTTCCAAGAAAGTACAGATTTTGGGGAAAGAAAGAACTAGCCTGGTAAAAAAGGAGGCCACAGCTGCCATTTGCACCTGCCAAGTCATATTCACATGTCATCATTTGGTAGAGAAGTAGTCACATCGCAACACAGTTCTCCCACCCAAATCTCAGTTGTATTAGGTCCCTTATGTTTCACTAGCCATTCGTCTATGCCCATATTTGTACATTTATGTGTCTAGCTGCAGTAGACATGGATTCTGGATAATTATTAGTTTTGAAAGGGTTTTTAATTTTAGAAGAGGCAGTAGCAAAAATATTGTCAGACTCAGATCCCAATTTAAATATTAGAATGATGTTTCATTGTCTTTCAGTATAAAAAAATTAGAAGAGATTATGATTTTTTTTAAAATGATGCTACTTTGATATGATATTGCAAAGAGAATAAGGCACTTTCCTTGAAACTGATTTTCAAAGCTATATCTGAGATCTATATCTGCTGTTTATGGATCACAACTAACTTTATAGTCATGTATAAACTGTACTTCTGAGTGCTGTAAGAGGTATCCCCTGTCTCACAATAAAAATATTATGGTACATTATATTTCCATATAGTAATGGCACTCTTATTTTACTAGTAGGAAAGGTATTGTACTAATTTAATTGACTAACATAAAAGTCTCACAAGCAAGATCAATATTTTATTTTCTCAACAGTTTTTGTCAATGAAGATTTAATTTCCCATGCAGAGAAGGTGTCTGTATAGCTCACAGTTATACGTGGAGTGTGGCCCTTTCTGGTGGAGCCTGGAGGCTTCGACTTCTCCCCCTGGCCCAGTCCCATGGGAGCTTCAACACTAAACCACAAGCCTAGATGTCAGTAAGTAGAGGGTTTATTTGCAACCCTACAATAAACTTATCCCTTGACCCAAAATCATATAAATTTTGTATGCTTTAGTTTATGCCTGACTTCTGACAGCTTAATGTGCTGGTTAGGATGTGAAGATAGGAAAATATCGTCAAAATGGAAAAAATAGTTCTTAGCTTATTTCACAGGTTTGACATCAGAAGACAGACAATTCTGTAGAAGGCCAAATATTACCCTAATCTCTGTTGTAAATACAGAAAGGGGTTTTTTGATCTTTTTTTTTTTTACACAGAAGCACACACACAAGTTAGCCTAAATACAGCATTGTTTAAAGACAATAAAATTAGAATGCTGCAAATCTGCAATTATAATTCAGAACCTCAGCACAATGGACAGATTCATGAACTTTCTGTGAACCTAAACCCTAAAAAAAAGTGCTGTTTGAAATTTTCAGTTGATCTGGGTCAAGCACTGATATTGTGTGGAAGCCATTGGCAGGCCAGTGGCCAGACTCAAGTTTCACACTGAAGTTCTGCATTTTCTCAAAACCAAAACTCTCTAAAATTTCAAAGGTTGTAAATTACAGCCAGAACTTCACAAACTTCTAATTAGACTATAATCTGTCCACAGAACAGATTTATTTACTGTTCTGTTAATCCCTACAGGCACCTCATCTAAAGGAAAGAAAAATATCCTTCCCACCTGTACTCACAGCCTGCTCCAGCAGTGACACCAAGCAGCACCAGGCACAGATTTTCCAGTCTCTTCTTATGATAGGCAAGGAGAAATACTGCAGCTCTTCAAAGTGTTTTAAAAATAAAGTCAGAGATGTAAACATAATCTCGCTTTACAGCATAAATGGAGAAAATCGTGAGGTCTGAAACAAGTGAGGTCTGATGGAGTTAGATAAGAAACCTACAGCCCCTTTGGCCATTGCAGTGGGTTGGCTCTCAAGGAGAAGACACTCCCACCTGGAAAATGATGCTAATAATAATTGTTATAATGATATACATAATTACTTCACACTTAACATTAATAACCAATGCTAATAAAGCCGAAACCTGGAAAGAATATTAAAATCATTTTGCCATTTGCACCTCAATAGCATAATAGTTTATAATTCTTTTAATTTTAGAACATTCTCTGTGACTCTGAAGGTGCAGATGTGAGAGGAGAGACAGAGCAGTAGCTGAAGAGCATCTCCTTCTTCTGCCTTGTGGTACAAAGGCACTGAAGAAGCTGTAAGCCTGGCTGCACTACCTGAAGAGAACATTTAGAAAGCTGGTTCCTAGAGGGAAAACAAGAGTGCAGCAACAACTGACAATGACCCTTCAACCACCCATGGTGTGTCTAGGTCTGGGGGTCCTCGCAGGCCTCGCTAGCCCTGCCCAGCCCCACATACCCTGGTGCCACATTTCAGTACCGCCTGGGGTCTGCCAGGCCACAGACCTTGCCCAGCCTGACCCCACTCCAGGACAGGCAGCCCCTCAGCCTGCCCTGGGCCCAGCCCTTCGGCCTGCCAGCCCTTGCTTTGTAACTTCCACTGTTGCATGTTGCTCGTGAGTGACAGGGGGATGGACTTGTTCCCTGCCGACTTTATTTT
>NW_010258628.1:62285-67285 GCF_000690775.1 Eurypyga helias
GCTGTGTGCCCTGTTGCATGTTCAGGGCAAATTCTCCTGAATGGAACATTTTCGTTTAAGCAGCTACTAAGACATTCAGTGACTTGCAATGTGAAAACTATTTAAGTACAGTTATCTAACACCTCTGCCTAAAACCTCTGTTTTGCCTTTTGTATTCTTCATTTTACATCCTGACACATCACTCTCACGTTTGTTCAGGCCAGATGGAGACGTCTTTAAACTACCTGTGAGTTCAATATCAACACAGATTCTCAACCTGGCTCTTAAAAACTCCTTATACCTATCCTCAAAGTTGTATTTTTGTATCCCTGGACTTGATAAATAGCATGTGTGTTGAGGTGGGAAAGGTGTTCATAATTTCCAGCTGAAGTATTGCCTGGTGAAGTGTCAGCTTGGGTTACATAACTCATATATAAACAGACTTCTTGTGGCTGGTAGGAGAATAATTGGTTCACCTTGTCTATTCCCCTATCTCACACAGCTGCCTTGGCCTCCTATTTCATTATTCAGTAAGCTTGCAATGACCACCACATTCTTTTCAAAATAGCATTTATAATATTAAGAAAAATTTCATAGATTAAGAAGATATGGTCAGCATTTAAACCCTAATATCTCAGGAAGATACAAACTGTTGATTTGGACTATTACGTTACCCTGAGGTTGGTCAAATCTGAGCCTTCAAGGTCACTGTCATGGGAGGAAGATGAGTGTGGGGCTGAGCCATTGGCATGGACTCAGAGTGATATTTAGCAGCTGTAAAGCTCTAGAGATCCCTCAGTCAGATGCCTCGAGTGCAGTGGGATGACTTTGTGCATTAAGCACTACAGTTTCAGCGCTGGGTGGACTAGCTCTCACACAGAACTAATGCAGCACAGCCAGTCAGCTAAGAAACCATGTCTTCCCTTACTACAGCCTTACTTTCCAAGCTAGTAAACAAAACACTAAGGCATGTTAGATACAATAATAAATCATTACAATTTCCCAGGGAAGGAAGTCAAGACGAGTGAGTTAAACCATTGCTGGCACCAGCTGTAGTGTCCTAGCAGGAAGGATTCAAGGAAAGGCAACAAGGTTCCCTATCAGCTTCCCACTGCACATATCTCTGCAATACTATTAATTGTTTCCTTCTTCCTGTCAGTGTGGGAGATGGCAATGCTATCATGTAGAGAAACAACATTGTCACATGCAACATACACCAATGTGGCATAGCGGCACAACCTGCAGGTACTTCACCATCATTTTAGATAATTTGCTCAGCCTTTCTGGGACAGGATGTAGAACAAGAGGGTAACAACTAACCATATCACTGTGATCCCAAATCTTTGATAAACCACTGATGACTATGTGTGATTCTTCCTCCCAGCTGAAGAAACGGACACCAGTAGAAAGAAAATATTGAAAGTAATATGCTGACAGATACTGTTGAGAATTACTGCCATAAGCAATCACATGCTGATACTGTAAGGTGCATATATGTTTCACAAACAGAACATTTTACCATGAACCCTTCTGCTCCAACATGTACAAGTCTTCCAAAATCTCCACATACTTATGCATCAGGCTTCTCTATATATTCTCATCCTCCATTCCCATGTTTTCCACATTGTCTTCACCTCTTCCAGTTCTCCTTTTCCTCAGTGCAAAGGAAGGGACCCTTCCTATGTTTGTCAGAACCAGACTTGCTTCTGGACTCTTCCTCATTCAATCCTGGATGGTCATCCATCCATCCATCCATCCATCCATCCATCCATCCATCCATCCGACCGTACATTATTTCTTATTTTCAGGCTACCTATATCATATCATTAAATTATATTTTTAAAAATTACTCTTGAATAATTAACACATATGCTGTACTTCTCTTTTTGCTTCTCACGTGGACTTTTATACGTCCAGGACATACAGATTTTTTTCATTTTTCCAGATTGTAAAAGAAGACAATATTTAAATCCATTCTCCTCTTACTGGAGGTGTGAAGGCTAATTAGACAATGTGAAGAACATGTTCTGGAGATGGGCAACATTAAATACACAGTTGATACTTGTCTAGCAGCAGCAGCAGTATCAGTATCAGTACTGATTGCATCAGAAGGAACACATCTATGTAAAGTGTGTACATCTATGAAAACCACTCTGTGCCTGCTCGCTTCAAATGCGGAGCCTTTCCAGAAGAGCAAAGGAGAACTTTTACACCATTGAACCATCCCTCTGTTGCCTCCCATTGTACAAGACTCATACTAGAATACGCTGCAAATCACTTGGATACATCTTCTTCGAGGTCTTTATAAATACCAGTACTTGTTTTACCTGATTAAATCATAGACAATTTTCTTACACCTTTATTAAAAGAGTGGATAGAAAAATATCTCCTGTTAACCTTCATCTTAAAGCTTAATTCTCTCAAACATTTGAGAGAGGAAAATGAAATTGTACAAATGTCCACGAAAGAGGAAAGGTCAACAGGATATGTCTCTGATGCCAAGTAAATGTGTTGAAAACCCCAGTTTCCTGCATCATTTTCTTGTACCAAATTGCATGTATAGTTTGTAATAGCAAATTATTTCCTCTTTCAGGTGTCCAATCGAAAGTTACGTGAAGTCCCCCTACCCCAATTCCCCAACTGCATCATAGAGAGCAATATAATAAGACCCCATTGACAAAAATATTCCTTGATTGCAAAGATCGTCGATATCCTGAAAATGAGTTTTCACAACACTAGAGGTGCACTTCAGCTCACTTTGCCAGGTGTTTGCATTGCAGTGATAATTTCCAGCACTGTGCTGGCTGCTGAATATGGCCCAAATTTGGAATCACCCCTGTAGGAATATTCAGATTGCATATTAAAAACAGGGCAAAGGGTATAACAGACTACTGTCAGAAAGAAAAGAGCAAAGCACCCTGAACGCAAGCTGCATCAGAGCAAGCATGCAGGAGTCATACTTACAGCTTTACACCAGCAGAAGTTTCTACACTGATATGCAAGAAAGCTGTGGGAGAATCTCAGAATCAAGTCTCCTCTCTAGTTCAAATCTGTATTTTGGGGGCTTTGGGGGAAACTTGGATGCATGTGTTTGCACGCACGGTGTCTTTCCTCTTCACTGGAGTATTTCCAAAAATGTTTTCCTCATTCTGAATCTTTCTCTGTGCGTGAGTTTGATAGTGACTTTCCATCGTCCTAAGCAGCTGGTGAGTCCCAGTGTACAGTTTGCTCATGAAGGAAGATTTCTTCTATTCCTCACCAAAAGCACAGCCTAAACCACTTCAGTGCTGGTGTCTTTCAAAGCCTGCCTTTGCTTTTGCTGTGTATGCAAAAGGGCAGATAGAGAAGCAGGTGAGAGAAAAAGGCTTAGCTCACCATGGACCCCTCACAAAATGTAGAGCTTCACATAGGCAAGTGTGGCACCCCAGATGCTACGCATGAGGCCTTGCAAAGGCGGCGGTTCACACTTGCACTGAGTGGAGGCTGCCCATCCACAATGCCAGAAGGCATCACACACGTGAAAATCACTGCCACAAACAAGCTACTTGCACTTCCCTTGCTCTGCTCTTCATAGGTAATTATTGCCTCAGCTGCCTACAGTTCTCTCACAGGGGTGATGAGAGAAGGCATTGTCCTAAAGCTGGAGTGAAGAAGGGAAAAGCCTGCCCCCAAATGTGTTATACTGTGAGCACACCAACCAAACTGCTCCTACTTGCAGTCACTTCAGTGAGCAGACTGTGCCTCGCTAGAGTGCCAGAGAAAAAAGTACTGCCTAAATGGAGACTTGCTGTTGAAATCCACTTATTGATGAAAGTTGAATTCCTCCACCAATTATATTTTACATAATCAAAAAAATTCCTCTTGATATGATCTTAACAGTTTTAAGCAATATTCCCTTCTCCAAAGCCAAGATGTTTAAAAGCAACCAGTGATTTCAGACACCCTTCCTTCCAGTTACCTGATTTGAATGATTATTTTCATCATAAAAATCATTTAGCTTGATTTTCAGTAGCTACTCTTAAAAAAAAGTTTCCGAAAAGCAGCAGCTTTCAAGTTGAGCAAACAACAGTTGATGCTAAAGCTACTAGTCACATTTGAAAAATCTGGCCCTTGAATTACATGCAAATAATGATCAATCAGTTACAAATTACAAGTCTGACGTGTTGGGTTTTTTTTGTTTGTTGGTTTTGTTTTTTTTTTTAAAGTACTCATGATGCTAAAAATCCCTTTATAACTGACTATTACCTATTTTAAGGGTGTTGGTTTTTTCACTGGTTTAATGGGATTGCTCCAGTTTTGACAAAGGTTTACTCCCTAGCAAAGGCCAGGAGACTCGGGCTCATTTGTGCAGGCAGCACAGTCCCTAAGGCACAGCTACACCATCGGTACAGCTCCCCTGCACCAGCTGCAGGAGCACTAATACTCAAATTCTTAATGGAGCACAGACATGCCAGAGTTGTCCATCCCAAGAGCTCTGCATGGAGAAGTTTGAGGTGAGCGGGTCTGCCGGTTGCTCGCTCTGGGAGCCATAACCCATTGCATAATGAAGGAGCACCGTATGTTTATGTATCTTCAAAACTTGGAAAAGCGAGCATTTCCTTTAATCACTGGTATTTATGATTCATAAGCAAATGGAAGAAATGTGAATAAGGAATATGTGGTATGAACAAAAGATGTCTGTGCCCACTGACATTGCCACTAGAATCAATCTCTTGCAGTCATCGCACTGCACTGGGACTGCAGGTCTGGCTTAATGCAGCCTGATTGCAGCTGTGTCTGCTTCGGTTTCCTGAAAGAACTTGCAAGTCTAGCACGGCAACTTGTCATCCGCAAGCCGGGATTTTTATTCACAGTTTGCTAGAAGCCACATTAAATAGCAACATCAGTCTGTAGATCAGCTTTTGCAGCAATGTTCTTATCCTTAAGCCTGTGCAGATGGGTGATTCCCTGTGTGCTTGCTTTAATGGCTGTGCTGCTGAAGACACTAATATTCTAAGACATATCTCTCCAGGGGGCTCTTG
>NW_010258628.1:71312-93283 GCF_000690775.1 Eurypyga helias
TTTGCCTGAATAAGAGAGAAAATTGTGTGGCCAAAAAGAGGAGGAAGCATGCATTCTTATAAGGCCACTGGTCATGAAATATGTTTGGAGGCAAAAAAGGTAAAGCTGATAAGGGAACAGGGAAAGACTTTGGGGGACAGTCACTCATGAATCATCTTTTTTTTTTTTTTTTTTTGCCAAAGAGGAGTAGTTTAGAGGGAAAAAAAAAAATTAAACCTTTTTAAAGTTGGAGCAGTGTAGTGTAGTCTGAGGTAGGCTGATTTAAGCTGACTCCAGGCTATACATCAGAGGGTCAAAGTCATGCTGCCAGGAATACAGAAGTGACTAAACCTGCACTCGGAGTTAAAACAAGTGAGAGACTGTACATTTTTGCTCTCGGGATCACCTGCTTTCTGCTGGACGAGTGAGCATCCCCTCCTGTCTACCAGCTCCCCTTACACCAAAGCGAGTGTCCAGCTAGGACTCTGCACACTGGGGCTGCCTCTGCTCTCCTAGCCAGGCTTTCTGCTCAAAGGGGAGCATATCGCCTTAAGAGTTAATGTGATTTTACAGCTCCCCGGTGAGGAGTGAACACGCTGCATACTGTACATGCTCTGATGCATGCCTTGCCTGGGGGGATCCTGAGACAGAGAATGCCCCCAACTTGCTGGAGCTCACCCAGTCCTTATTCCATTAATTCAATAGAGGCTCGACAGTTCTGTATTTAAGACCAAAAAAAAAAAAAATCTACACTCCCCTATGGAAACTGTGATTCTTTGTTTCTACAAGTTAACTAAATGCAAGAGACCATTTTTAATTCAATATTACTTAAGGAGAAAATAAGTCCCTCATTCATTCGTCCTGTAAGTAGCTTTTTTATTTTTACTAATTAAACAATTGTTTACTTTATAGTGGCAGTAAAAAATACTGAAAGTACTTTTAGCCTAAGGCAACCAGATGCCCCAGATTCATCAGGCCAGTCCCATTTTTTTTAATGGACCTTCCTGTTGTCTGTTGCAAATTGTCCGGGTGCTGAGCCATTCCAGTTTTCACAGCCCCCTTCCCTTCCTCCCAGACAGCCAACACTCCAGCCCCAGTTCACTTCCTTTGTGTCTGACATCTGCACCATTAGACACCGGAAAGGTGGGCAGGTAGCCCAGTGGCCACAAAACCTGTTTCATTTCTTGGCTGTGCCCCAACAACCCCGCTGCCCTACCCACAAAAATCTTCCAGGATGCTAAGACCGCAAATCTGGTCAGCTTATTTTAGCCAACTGTACTATTTAGAAAAATTAAAACAATTATTGCTTGCTTCAAAATGTTTATCTGCCTCTTTAGTTTTCACAGAATGTTCCCTTGTTTTATGGATAATATTTTACTGCAGAGAAGTAATTCTTTAACCAAAAAAAAAAAAAAAACCCTCACAAAATATCATTGTTCTGAGATAGCGAAACCTGAAGCTGTTAATTTATTTTTTATTCTGCATTTTGGGATTTTCCAGGGGGTTTCTGACTCTGAACAAAAGACACAAAATAAAGTTGGAATAAGATGTAGCCACACAATAGGTGAGAAAGTTATTTGTATAAAAGCCCTCTAGAATAGCATTGAGTAGTAACATTATTGGGAACCAAAGAAATTGCTCGATATCTGGGCTGCCATTCTTCCTCGGGGAAACTGTATTTAACAAAAAAAAAAAAAAAAAAAGACACAAAGCACACATAAGTGCCTCTCATAATGTGAAAGATTTCTGTTTAATTTTGTTTAAGTGTTCTGTGCTATCAGTTGCTGCTTGAATTAAATGAAAAGCAATTTCAGTGGTAAACTGAACCCTTAAATGTAAGAAAAAATTTCCATTTTCTTTTGAGCTATGATCTTAAATTATAGCAGTGCCCACTAGAGCTGTTTGAGCTCAGGTTGTGTTGGTGTGTTTGTAATAATAAACCCCTTACTTAAGCAGGATTATGGCTTGGCCACAACAATACCGAGCAGAATAAAAGGTGACAGGCAAAGTCTTAGTCTGGGAAAGATTATTTTTTTTAAATATTTAAGATAAAATCCTCCTAAGTTTATCACTTTAACAGGGATACTGTTAACATCGTTACTTATTAAAACAAACATATTTTGACAGCTGCCTCATTTGATCACAAGTACAATTAGGACTTTCATATGATCCTTCTTTTAAGTCTCTTTTTTAAAACACAGCATAGATCGTGGCCATTGTGAGAAAGCATTTGTAATAGCTGACTGAAAATCCAATGGTGATTTTTAGTATTCAAATAACTGAAATAAATTAAGATGACAACTCAACAGCAAAAAAACCTTTTCCAGATTATTTTTGCACTGCTTGAAAATCAGCTTCATGCCAAAGTAATAGTGGACAGTTTATACACATGCTCATCCATGACAGCCATATAGGAATCTTCTTAAATACATGCTATAATTTTTAAAAGTATAATTTTACACTTAAAGTGGAATTTAAATAGTCACAGCTGATGTAAAATGTCCTTCACTGGCAGCCATTTTAGGTATTCAGGTTGTTTTGTTGTTTTCTGCTAGTACAAATACAGTAGAAATACAAATACTGGAAGTATGGTGAATCTCATCGGCATATCATAAATACAGTGCAGCATTTCAGGATAACATGATAATTTATGATTTTCCATTGAAAAGAATATCTATGTTTTGTTTTGTTCTTTTAATATGACTATAAAAAATAGATTAAGACAAAAACAAGCACAGAAATATAACACCAATATCCAAACTTTCCTTAAGAATGTCTTGTTTTTTCATCACACTAAGGAACTTAAAACATTTTGAAACATTAGTTAATTTGGTTTCTCAATGTCTGTAAGAATGAGAAGTATATATTATCCCCATTTCACAGATGAAGAAATTGATATTCAGTGACCTGTTGGAGGCCCTCAGGAAGCCTGTGGAAGATCTCTGTATGGTCACCTTTCTGCACAGCTGCTCGTGCTGCTCATCCCTTCCCAAAACATATCCTATTTCCCTCAGGACTGCACAGGACAAGTCCATGTAATGAGAGTTTATAAAGGTGGTCATGATGCAAGTAAGTCTAATGACAGCACATAGCTTTTTTGTAACATCACCTTGGGAAGATATCTCTTTAGCTACATCTGACTATTAATTGTGTAGGCATGGCTATGTTTTCCAGCTCTCTAGCAGCTGAACTCACAAATATGATAGCTTTCTGACTTTGTCTTCTTGATCCAAAGCTATAACCTATAACACTTGTGATTTTAGCTACCTATTTGGGAGGTAAGGAAGCAGAACAGGAAAAATACAAGAATCTGAAGAATTAGAGGTAATTTCCATTTTAATTCCAAGTTACTTGGCATTGTGTTGTGTCAATCCTAACCAAATAATGAATGGGTGAGATTTAGAGGTTCAGCTTGAATACCTTCCCACAGCTGCACACAGCCCAAGCTGCAACAAAGTCAAGTCTTTCACAGTTCCTACTTTTTGATCTGAGTCAAGATTTATTTGCCCGAATTGTTCCCAGCTCCACTTTAAAACTGGGCAAGGTGTACTACTTGTTTCTGGCTCTTAATTCAAGTGCATCCCTGCCTGTCTTTATCCCATTATTCATTGTCCCTTTTCTACCATAGCAAACCCAAACTATTACACTTTTAAGGCCCTTCATGGCTATGGATCACCCACAGACCATCTTTTCTTCTGCATCAACACATATATTCTCACCTGGTCACTGCCAGTGGTGGTAGTCCCCATACCTCATCAACCAAAGTTTCCTGGAAGTACCCTTGTGCTTTTTATAACGCTGCCCTTACATTTCAGAGGAGTTTCCCACAAAGTCTGCACATCCGTTGCTTCATATTCCTTCAGCTCTTGCCTTGAAACTCACCTATGCAGCGATGCTGATAAAGCACCCAATAGTAGTTTTTGTGTTGACTTGTGCCTGTTACGCTAATGATGATCATTTCCCCATTATCTGATGCTCCTCTGTTGTGCTGTGTTCACCTTTTGTTCCTTGTCATGTTCATAGACCCTCCCTGAAAACTCATTTTAACTCTGTGTAAAGGCTCCCACTGCTTTCAAAGGCTTTGGATCAGGCTCCTGGATGCTAAGCCTTTTCCATTTTATAGGCACAGATAGGAGCACAGTGGGGGCCCTGTCCAAGTAAAATCTGACAACATTTTGCCCTTCCTCCAGCCTGCCTCTCCACAGTAGTAACTTCCTTTTAGTCCCGGGTGAGGAGTGAAGACCTGCCACTGAACAATTTTTTAATCTAAAATTAAATTTAAAATAAAAAGGAGGGTTCTTTAGACTTTGATTTGAGGACTCAAGATTTCTTCCATGACAGATGTCCTTTTATACTTATCCATTTCTACTTTAAATATTAATTTAGGTAGCCATTCAATATTTGAAATCCAAAGTCCCTGCTGGACTTAGATCTTTTTCAAGACAAACTCAAAACACAAACCCTTCTCAAACCTTGGGCAGAATGAGCCCATCTCTGGCATTGGCCTCACTTGAGCGCAGAGGTGTAGGACTGCACAGAGTCACACAAAAATTTCTATTTAATTATGACACTGACTGTATTTCTGCATCAAATAGTTTGAAGGAAATGTGTATTTCAGACGTTAGTGGGATAACAGGAGGCCCCTGTGTAAAGGCAGGCAGAGGACTCGCTTCCACCACCCCCCTGTTCCAAGCAGAGGTAACCCAGAAAGGTCCTCCTTATCTCCCTGTCAACCATCAGAGAACAGCAAATTTTAAAATCAGTTCTGGAAGAGTTTGCAAGTTGGCACAAGAGCCTGTAATGGCTCTAAACCTTTAACATTATTTTAAGGCTATATTTAAATATATATGTGTCATTTAAAATAACTCCCATGCCCTCCTCCCGTTTGCTATTATTCATTTCAGCACCGATGCAACAGCCAAATGGTTTACCAGCCTGTGTCGCTAACACTTGCATAATAACTTGAGATCTCACAACCCCTCTATTTATCAAGCAACAATGTTACCAAAAATAACTATACGCATAGCTATAAGGGGAGTTGGGGAGGGGGAGAGGGGGAAAGGGGATGTGGAGATTTGTCGATACAATTTGAAACCTGCAATAAAGAGCTGGCGTGGAAGCTTTACGAGTGTGCAAGCCGCTTTCCCTGATGGGGCGCTCATCACAAGGTGGGGCTAGAAAAAGAGGGGCTGTGCAGGCCCTTCTATGCGCTTGGGGAGGTGCCAGGACTGCCAGGTCAATGTGGGGCTCCAGAGCCATGCCACCGGACATCCCACAGCAAGTAAAACGGGGGAGCCTTCTCAGGCGAGACTCGTAATATCCACGTAGTAAACCCACAGGAGCCCCTTCCCCACCCTTCTCCACATTCGCAACCCAGCAGTAACCATTATTTCCTTTGCTGTGCACCCATTCTGGACACCATTACTCACAGCAGAGTGGTTGAGGTTTAGTGCAAAATGCAGTAAGTTAATCAAGAAGGAATGTCACTGTTGCGTCCGTTGTCCACTTACTGTAGTGTTTCTCCTGTCTCTGTGTGTGTGGTTATTCTTTTCAAAGCCTGAGCATTCCTGGGGGTGGGAGGGAGGGAAGGAGGAAAAGAGGCAGCAGCTCTTTAGAAAGGCTGCTTCACGTGTGAAGTTTACAAAATACCATCAGCATTGCTGAACTAATGAATAACAAGAATGTGTTGTCTCTAGCTTTTATGCAGACTGTTCTGAAAAGATTCAAAACTGTGTTGGACCTGCAGCGTTGATCTGCCTATTCCAGGTACAGCTTCAATGATTTTTATCTCAGCTTGGAACACAGAGTGTGTTCTGATACTAATACTGATAAAAGCATAAAGGCTGATGCCATCTGCCATGGCAACTATCAAGATGGCAGCTGCTTTTCATCAGCTTTATCTGAACTTTGCATTAATGGGAATTCAGACACTGTGGGTGCGTTTTCAAAAAGGACATAAAAATGATAGCACTCCTCTGAATAAAACCAATTCGTCAAATATCAACCTACTCTCATCTCCTTTATCTTTCTGGTAAGAAAAACGAAAAGGGGGGAAAAATTCCATGTGTGCTCCCTTTAGATCACCTTGTCTCTTCATCAGCCCTAGTCTCTGATGCTTCCACTTGCGCCGAAGCAGCAGCAGGGCTGTAACCCTAAGAGGCTCTGACTTTGAATCCCAGCACTGGCATCGCTGCTCCAAATGGGATTCAAATGTGCAGTGTCTGAGGGCAGCGCAATCAACAGAATAGCATGCTAGTGTTCAGAGCCTACCGCAGGTAATAACAGAGGCTTTTCCCAAAGAAAGAAAAAAGAAGGAATAAAGAGGGGGGGAGGAGGGCGGGGGAAAGAAATAAGGAGAGGAAAAAATGTTCCAGTAGTAATTCTACGGGGCTTTTTTTTTTTTCCCCTCGGCAACGGTTTACAGCAGGTACACCTTCTCCATGTTCATTAGCAGTGCTAGAACATGACAATTCACTACAGAAAAGATGCTAATTGCAGCACGCAAGCTTTGTGTTGCTGGCTATAAAAGTATATACGAAATATAAATATAAGATGGTAGTGTACTAACATATTAGAATGCTGTTACACTTCTACTGATTTTGCTATTTTCCAGAAGGTTATTTTCCCTGAATTTTTTCCTCTGCTAATTAAATCTTTATTTGATTTATTTTTTTTGGTTTAACTTAGCATCTGGCTCTCTCCTTCTCAGAATAAATTTTATTGAATTTTAAATAGATATAGATATATAATGGATGTATCTAAACAAAAAAAAAAAAAGAAAAAACAATGATGCTAAACTGTACATCCACTGGAATCCAAAAATTTACAAAACACGTTCTCAAAAGAGTGTTTGTTGCTACTACAGATTGCTTTGGCAAGTAAGACTGAAATGCTTGAACGTTAGTGAACGAAAGCCTAATTAGAAAGCAGAATTAGACATAGAAAGCAAGTTAGACATAGAGAGGGCAAGGACCAGAGACCGGGTTGTGCAAACTACTGGGTGACTTCAGCTTTCCACGAAGTCAGCAGCAGTTGAGGGAGCTCTCGTGCATTGCAAGTCAAGCCCCAAGGGACCGAGTTTACTTGAAGCAAGAATAGCAGACCAAATCATCAGCGATTGTAAATCAGCTTAGTGCCACAGCAGTCAAAGCTGGGGCCTGAGCTGGGCCAGAGGCAGTCACAGCTTGCTGGCTTGCTCATCATGACTATTTGGCCCAGAAGCTCAAGGTTGATAGGAATTCACAGATCCACATCTAAATTAAAATTATGAACTGTATTAGTAATAATTCTGTCCATTATAAAATATTTTCATTCCTTCTCAATATTTGCATCTGTAAAAAATATTACTGAATACTTGATTCTACCACAACATGATTGTTGGAAGCCAGGGAGGCGAGAAATGGATGAGACTTAGAAAAGAGATTTTTACGTTTTACCTCAGCAATCCACCGTTTCAAATATGCACCCGTTTTCTCTTTCTGTTGTCGCGTTCTACACTAAATGAGGCTAATAGGCAGGGTAAGACAACTTTCTTTTTCAACAATGTGAAAAGCAAGACAAAAAAATGTCTACTATATGTCAGTAAAGCAGCAAAGTACTGTACAAAGAACAGGCTTTCTCCAGATTTTGATTTCTAGTGCTTCCAGTCCAACCCAGACCCTCAGTTACTGCTGGGACACTGTTGGGGCACTTAAATTAAGGCTGTTCTGTAAATTCATGTTAGTTTCATTTCAGCAAAATGCCTCTCCCAAAACTAAAACATTAAAAATATTAACTGATACCTTTATTTACAGTCTGGTAGAATGATGAAAAGCTGCAACACCAAGGAGGACACATGGACATCTTGTTGCCTTTCAGTAGCTTCCTCCAAATTATGTTTAAGATACCTTGATATACTTAGAAGAAATATGAAGAACTTGAGAAAACTGAGCAATGAGGAGCTTGAACTGCTAAAACTTTTGTTATCCTCACTACAGGGACACAAGTTATTCTACCTCAGAGCCATCAGTCCTACAGTATTTTTAGTCACTAAAAACATTCATCTTAAAAAAAAAAAATTCTGCCTTGCACTGGAAAGTAACAGCAATAAAACAAAAACATAGGAAAAAAATGAAGCTAGGAAAGCAAGCGCAGAGCTGACACCATGCAGACTTTTAGGACACAATTCTGTGTGTGAAAAGGTCAATTCACCTCTCCCCCTTGAAAGAACATATTAATAATGTTTAATGACTACAGCAAAAGATAAACTCTTTCTGGAATGGGGTGAATGAAAGTGTGCAAAGATCCACCACATTGCTCTGTGCTGGCTACTCTTCTTGGGAGCTACGAGGGCATTGATTTTTCAATAAAGAAAGCAACAGGGAGAATTTTCAGTCTTACCAAAAGAAGGACAATTCCATTCTCTAATAAACCCACCTTCATAATCCTTCTCATTCTTTATGACTCTGTGGCTTTACTGTTGTCATCCATTGTTTTTATGATTAGAAGGCAACCAGAGTTTTGCCATTTATTTGCAGGGAATCTGGTGTGCTTCTGAAACTTTTTTCCCAGCACAAAGACAAAGAGAGGTGGTTCTCAGATTAAAGTGTTCAGAAAAGACCTCCAGCCACCCCCTCCAGCATACAGGAAAATGATCTAAAAGTTGTGGCAAATAAAGCATTAAATCAACAGTTGAAGAAGAAAATAGCTGTGCACGTGGATCATAAGGACCTTATCAGGAGCCCACATTTGGAATAGTGCACAAGATTAAAAAGGGTGTTACAGAAACAGAGAAAGTACAGCTGAGGATGGCCAAAATTATAGGAGAACTCAAGGATATGAATTATTGGAAAGTTTGGCAACAGTTGCTCCATGACCTTCAGTAAGGAAAAGAGGCAAAATAAATACAGATGAAAGTAAAGCAGAATGGAGAACACCACTATCTCAAAGAAAAGACTGTCAAATTGGAAAAAGAAAGTCAGTGAGAAGCAGGCTATTAGGAGTGGTACGTCTGAACTCTGTTAGACCCTACGGAAGACAGTGGAGTTTGCCACCAACTCACTAGATTTACAGTGTTGTTCCTGGAGTGGGATTTCTTCAAAAGATAGAAGAACAAACATACAGGGTAAGTATATTAAATATTACATGTTGCACAGTGTTTACAAACTGTAGTTAGGTAAATATTTAAAAGAATATATAAATGAGAATGATATTTCTAATAAAACTATTCTGAAACTGTTGAAGATACCTTGGTTTAGAACAGTAGAAGGACTAGACCTGCATGATGAAATGAAGCATGGACTTTTCCATTAAAAAATAGCAAGAACCCAATAGATACATTATCACCTCGTACTCACAATGCCCTATCAACAAAGTACAAGCTGCTACAACATATTTCAACGGGCCAGATCTTAAGTGGGATTTAGGTAATGATCTGCATTCGTTTGCTCTTTAATGGCTTTGAAAATATGGTGCAACTGGCCCAGGTCACTCTCCTGATATATGAGCTGCCTTGACAGTATGCTCCTTTGCAAAGATATAAAGTGCAGTAATACATGGACACACAGGACTGAGCTTTAAATTAAGGCAGATTTTATAGACATTTGTGGTTAAAGTCAGAGATTTTGAGATGCAGGACTGTGCTGTTCTCATTAAGACACTGATAAAGTGTATTTATACTTACCCTTTTTTCTCATTTAAATTTTAAAATTGTGAGATTTAATGCAATATGCAGGCTCAGAGAGGAAGCAGCCTGCAGGTCTCTGCAGTATCTCATTGTTTCACATGAAGTGACCCCTGACCTCTGCCCCTTTGACCACAGCCTTATACAATGTTAGGTCTGTTTGCATGTAACAAAAAGGAGTCTCATTCCAGTTCTGTAGGACTGCATGCACAAGGAAGTATAAAATACTGGTGTCTATTATTAATAATGGTAAAATACTGATGCCTGGCATTGAAATTATTTTGATGTATTAACATCTCATTGTAACTGTGTCACCAAAGGGGGGGGATAGGGGGGGGCTCTGTGTGTTCCTGCTCTTCAATTAGCCTGCACTGGTAATGGTCTGATAATGGGGTCTCCATAGAGTTACACTGAAATTGCTTTCCTCCTCTTACATTGTAATGGCACCGAAGCAGTGTCATCATAGATATGCCTTGCAGTCATCATTCATCATCGTGAAACTGGTATTCTGCTAAATAAACTGTCCAAGACTTTTTTAAGTGTGATATGAACTCAGCAAACTGAAAGTTGGTGTGACATAGAAAAAGGTGAGGAGTAGGAAACTGAGCAACAGTTTTGCAAATACAAATACTGTAGCCGCTATGAAACCTTTATAGTTCTCAGGGACTAAGTCCACTTAAAGGATTAAAAACTTAATCCTAAAGTCTTTTTGCAGAGAAAATACACAAGTGTTGCACATATTATATTTGATTTCAGGCAAAATATTTCGCAGCTTATTTTGTGGTTTGGAAAAAAAAGATGACAACATAAGTGTGCTTACTGGTCATCGAATATATTACTGAGCAGACTTCTCTTCACATACACAACTCCTTGTGAGGCCAAGACTGCAATGGCTCTGAAGTTGGACCGGCTTCCACTTTGCGCTTGATTTAGAGGGAACAACTTGTTTCAGTGCTTCCATGAATCAGATTTCAAAGATCTCTATCAAAATGTTCCAAGGAATAAGTCACTTACTTCCTTTAGAAAGCTGTACTTTATCTGTATCTTGTCCACAAGTGTGCACAACTGAAAAATAAAGCAGAGTGTATGTAGTAAAAGATCAACAGTTATTCTGTATTTATCTGATGTGGACATTTTTTAGCACAAAAACTGCCTTTATGCAGCCCAGAACACATTCTGGAAAATGTGTTCCGGGATAAGAGCATCTATCTAGGACCTTGCAGATAAGCTCTTCTAGTGTATTTTCCTCACTTTGTTGCATTATGAAAGACTACCAGTGGATTTTGGTTTCAATATCTCTTACATGTCTTACATAACATTTTTTCTAAGGAAGAGGTCTCTGATCTTTTATTCAGGTGCATTTAAGAGCAGAATCAGATACCAAAACTGAGACTCAAAGCTGTTACTACAAACAGATCTCAAAATCTTAGTGCAACTCCTGCATAAAAACTCAGAACACAGAATCTATGAGCCAGGACTGAGTGGTGAGAGGAATGGCAGCATGATATAACTTCAGTACAAATGGTGAGTAAAACCCATTACTTTTACTCACATAACACATGGTGTTATGGCTGTTCGCTGCTGAGGTCAGGGCCTGTGCTTCAGGGACCATTCACGCTCCCTTTCCATGGCAGCACATGGAAAGATTGTGTTCCATCTATAGTGCAGAGGATCATAGCCCAGGCTTGCTTTTCCCAGGCATTGCGTTTCACAGGTGATGGATCATCACAGATGATCATAAGAGGGAAAGGAAGGGAAAACTAGAAGGGGCATTTAATTACGCATGGGGGACTGGATTTCCCTCACCTCCAGCACTTACTGTGATGGACAGTGGTTCTGCAGCCTGCGTGGTCAGATCGTTCTGACTCAGCGGCAGCGTACACTCATTTCACATGTTTAAGTGAATGGCACAGCATACGAAACCGTGAAGAACGGAAGCAGTAACTGCTGTCGGTTTTTGAGGAAAAGGTGCTGTTGGTAGCAGAGTAGGCTAGCAACAACAGGAGAAAAAACACCAAGGGCAGAATGCACTATTTCCACAGGTGATTTGATCACAGCCCCAGGAGCACAGACTACTTGATGTTACTCCAGGATGTGACAGGGTTTTTTTGGCATTCCTAGACAGCGAAGTGATCCATAACACAACACCTGCCTGCCACGGGAACTGCCATAGCCTGCCCCCAGGTTTAAAATCTGTAAGTGCTTGTGTCTTTAGGTCACAAACATTTTCTATATCATTTACATAAAGAATCTACAACAGAAGAAAAGAGAAAGATGCCTGTTTTCTCAAGTTATTGCAAAAATAATTGAACAATGAAGAGGTCTTTCACCTGTTACAAGGCACAGACAAAGCAGAAGTTGGGGTTTTTTTACTGGTAGAGATCATGCTGGGCCTAGAATTTAAGATACAGATTGATTGATCTCTTTAATCTAATATTTGTTCAGGGGGAGGCTGTTATCTTTATTGTGGTGACACCTGCTAGTGTCGTTATAGTTAAAGGCTTACTGTATTTCTATTATAAATGCTGGTTTGGGGTTTAATATATCAGCAGGTTTGCATTGCATTGGGCTAAACACTGGCCTAGGAGTTGTCAATTTTTTTAAAACCAAAACTGATTTTGTTCACGTTCTTTTTCTTGAATAGAATTGTTAAAATACTAAGGGAGGAGAAAACAGTTGAAGTAGCATGGATTTCAACAAGCCGCTGATACCAAGCCTCGCTCTCAAAGCTTTATATTCAATACAAATTAAAATCAATGTGTGAAGATGCTGTCACCTGCCTTGACAAAGAGGCCGATAAACCACCCAGAGATGTAGTTTCAAAAGTGATGTGACATATCCTGTGGTCCACTGAGGCCAGTTTGAGCCACCCTGCTAATACGAAATGGTCCAAATGCCAGCAGAGCTAGTTGCTTTAGGAGTGCTCTGCATAAGGGAACGCTCCAGCGGCACAGACGGCCGCCTTGTAGACACTAACTGCTGATAGAGGGGTAAGCAACAGTAAGAGAAAAAATGAGTAAATTTTCCTGTTTGTTGAAGTGGGTAAATTGTTTGCTGTGCAGTTTAGTTTACTTTGAATTGCACTGCTGGGGGTAATGCTGTGTCGCTCGGAGCACAGAGTCATGGCAGTCAGGGCATTGCTGGGCATAGGCAGAGTGTAAATGGGGGTGGACCTGGGGCTGCTCTGGCCTCTGTGAGAAACTACAGCAGCAGTTAATTTCTTGTCACAAGAGGGTAACAAAGGCACCCTGAGGCTAATTTAGAGCATCTTTCTAAGAAGTGGAATAAATGATTCTAGCCAAATCACCATGCTGACATGGAAAATACTACTTCCAGGACAAGATACAGCTTTCTTAGTCTTCTCCCTTTTTCTTTTTAACAAATTTTCTAAGTTCCCTTCCACTCCCATGTCAGTTTTCACAGCTCCACTACGTGCATTTCCACTGTCTCACTCCATTTCTACACAGCCCACTATCCTCTGTCTTTTTACAGAGATGAGCAGGTCTTGAATATGATAATATGCCACATGGTAAGAAATTCTCTCTAAAAAAGCTGGCACCTACATTCTGAGTACAAATCACGTGTGCTTATCTCACTTTCATACACAGTGTGGGTGCTGATGTGCATGTGCCCACATAGATTTGGTGGGCTAATATCCAAAACTTACCCTCCCCCTAGGATCTTCCACTATTTTTAACTCAGACACACCAAATACAGACTTGAGCCTCAGCTTTCCCCTAAACTGGCTACTTCAAAGGATCAGTCCCTAAACCCCTCTCCATAGCCCTTCCCTAGTCTTGGCACCTGTGTTAGTGCTCAGGAGACCTGCCCGATCTGCTGCCAGGATGAGTCAGACATGGGACTGTTTCATCACGCAGGTCCTAGCACACCATTTGCTTTTCCATGTGTATCTGCGATTAAATACATCCATTTTATATTCAAAACACATAAAACTGGGGAACAGAACAACATTAGCTCTGCAGAAAATGTCATCCTCTTTCATCACCCCTACAACACAACTCAACCATTTATCTGTAAATGGTGGATGAAAAGACGAAATATCCCACCCTAGACTATCTATTCTCTTGTTCTACCTCTAAACAAAATAGTGAATTTTTTCTGTCATTTTTATGTTTTTACATGTATATACACACACATTGGTGCACATGCCTGTGTTTTTTATATTCCAGCTGACAAATTAGATTTTTACATGCTTTTTACCTTGTGCTCTATTTTCAGATTCTTCATGTAGTGTCTACTTCTCCAGGAATTTCACCAATTCATCACAGTGAACATGGTTATTTTTTAATTGCTATCCATACTGTAGTAAATATAAATGACAAAAATCATCAAACATATGTTGCCTAAGTTGTATAAATATGCATATATGTTAAAGATGTGGTAGCAGGCAGGTGCACAGGAAATCTTCATAAAGTTAACAGCTACTGCAGCAATAATAAACTGATGTTACCCTTTCAAATGCTAGTCAGGATTTTGCAAGCATTAGCCACCACCGTGTGATTTGAGCAGTGCCACTAATACAGATACAGTCAAGCTGGCAACTTCTCTCCCCCCCCGTCTCCCCCTTTTCCCTCACAAAGAAATAGAATGAGTTTATTAAAGTATAGATGCCATTCTCATCTTGCAACGTTAACTGTGTTGTCTGTATCCCAAAGGTACTGAGCCAGTCAACGCAAACAGCTGTGCCACCTACTTGCAACTGTTGTACACCCACCACAAAGCACGGGTAGGAGGAGCAGGTTAAAGCGAACCGTAAAGCTGCTAGTGTACCTCACTTTGCAGTTTATCCATCAGCTCGAGGGAAATTTCATCCCTTTGGAGAATGCGCATTGTATGTAGAGCTCGTAGCACAGAGTATTCTTCTGCTCTCATCTCCTATAAACCACCTACTGCATTTTTATGTTCTACAATCACATACACCAAAACAGTGTTTAGCAAATTAACATCAAGCTAAATAAAAGGCGTATCAACCAACTTAGCAGGCAGCTTTTAGGTGCTTCACTACTGAGGTTGTTGGGTGATCTGTAGGCTAAGATAGCTGTATTTCACTCATATTCTTATTATTCTCTTTTAGTATAATTGGATTAATTTAACAGGAAAATTAATTCATTTTCACAGGTTTTATCAGTATCCCTGATTACTGCAACGTGAAGGAATAAGGTGAGCTGATGGAGGAAGGCACTGATTCAGCACATCTCCAAGGTCAGCCTACAGAGATGGGACTTCGGTAGAAACCTCACAAGATAACAGAAGTGCCCTTCCACCCCATCCCTTCATAAAGTGAATGCCCAGCTGCAGAAACTCCCTGTCCACAACCACGAAGTACATTGCATGTTTGTGCACGCACGTCTGTGTGTTTCTGTGTTGGAGACGGGGGTAACGCATGTGGTTGCTTGTGTGTGTGCAGTGCATTTTCAACTTCCGCCACAGATAAATGGGCTTTGTTTGCTTTCTAAGAGAGTCAGTGAAAAAGCACTTCCTCCTCTGACTCAGGACTGAAGTCTTGCCCATCACAGGCCAGCTATGGTGTATTTGTTCAGCACAGCTTTTGTCTCAGAGATGAGATGTGACAGGATGAAAAGAAGTAGCACATGTACATGCATGCATCAATACAGTCATGGAGTTGTCCAGTACTTCTAGGTCCTGCTACCTCTAACCACAACAATTTCTCATGTACCAATATAGCAAACCAAGATTTCCACACTACCATTAACATCCACAGCACAAACAAAACACCTGCAGTTTTCCAAAGTGATGTTTATTTGAGGACAGTATCTACATATCAGTGGATGTCTAGACCTTGTAATCCTGATCCTCTGATACAATAACAGGAACACAATCAGTACTAAGCGTTCATTTAGAAAAAGAAATACTTTTAACTACAGCACAATTAGTTGTGAGTTTCTTCCTGCCTCTTCAATATAATTAACTAGGGCTTTATCTTACCATTATCCTTGTATGCATTAGGGACTCAATCTAGGAACTTCTTCCTCACAGGACTCAAATATACTCTTATCTTTTTGTATTAATTGAGTTATCTCATACTGTCACAGAGGCGGTAACTGAAATAGAGATGCAGAAAAAGAACTGCAGTCACTCTTGAATGTTGCCTGAACTCAGACTTCATCTAGGGAAGAGTTCTGTCACCCAGTGCAGCCCTTCTAGGGATCTGGTTTCCTTGTCCCTGGAGTCTGGGCAGGGAAATCCTACTGTTAAAGACAGCTCCATTATGCCACTCAAATCACATTAGAGTTACTCAAAAACCAGTTGTCTTGCTTTGCCTCAAGAGCATTTACAACCACCTCTGACCTTTTGGGAAGTCATTTCCAGCAAAACTCAATGAAATACGACAATACAGATGTGTTGCTGTACCAGCAACCTCTGTGCAGGTAACAAGTGAGACTAAAAACAAAGGCAGCACATAACAAGAAACCAATATGCTTTATTTCTGACTTGTGTGTATCATGCTATATACTGCTGTCAGTATATGTTCTCCTGAAGCTATACTGGATTCCAATTTCTTGCTTTCAAGGAAATCATTGTCATTAAAATCCACTTCCCACACACCCCAAAGATGATTGCTTAGTACCACAATATAGCCACATGCATTGCACTAAACTTTGAAGCCATACTATTTACTGAAATGATGAGAAAGGATAAGTTGAAAAGCAGGACAAATGAGAGTCACAGAGTTCAGGTCTGCAGTAATACACACCCTTAGCAAGACCAAAAGAGCAACGTTACTAACTAAAGCAACAGGCCTGACCAAATGGTCATCTTCAATTTAGAAGATGACTTCTGCTGTGCTCACTTTTATCATGGCTTTCTGAGGTGGGCTCATCAAAGTGTCAGCCTTCCTAGACTGATGTGTAATTACTATAATACTATTAATCACTATAATATAAACACTATAATCACTATGATACTGTGATGATCATAAGAGGGATTGTTTAGTCTGGCAAAAGCCGAGAAATTCAAGAGGACCGGATCCCAGGGTCTGACCTTTAATTTATAAACAAACCAGAGAGCAAAATTCTAGCCCTGGCATCTGCAGAAGTGAACCTACTAAATAAGAGCTGGGTTTGCATACACCAATTTGCAATAGCAGACCTGTGAAACAAATGTCTCTCTTGAGTCTCCCAAGCAAGTATTCTGATGGAGCGCTAGTGAGCAGGCACAACTGCTCACCACTTAACTGCCAGAGAGCTACCTGTACAGTAGCATGTAAGGAGGGTAGGTTTTGAGCAGATCACAGAAGGTTAAACTTCACAACTGAGATAAGGGTGGAGTCGATATTCATAAAATAATATTGTTTGTAACATTCATTGTAATACTGGGGATGTCATCATGATGTCTGTCCAGTCCAAATCCCTGGACAAGTGCTATTTCAGTTTCAGATGTAATTTAGACAGAAGTTTTTGCCTGGATACAGGTAGACTCACATATCAACTCATATATTCACATATCAGCAAGTAAAGTTTCTGCTGTAGGTGGGGAATGTGCAGGGAGACACTGGGAACCCCGCAACCTCACCGTTTCTCTTTCAGGGTACTTCCCTGTGCTCTCCCTGTATAACTCCATATTTCTGCTCAGTAAGAGCACAACTTGACTCCAAAACAATACACATAAATTAGAAGTTCAATTAGCCAGATCAAGTAGTCACAACTAATTCATTTGGATATGATCTAGAAACAAACAAACAAAAAAGCCATTGCCTTACAGATAAAGAAAAGCTCATTTTTCTACACGGGTATGCTTGAAAGGAATACAAGAGGGACTTAGACAAATGGACTAGCTCCAAATAATAAAAGTACCAGTTTAAGAAAAATGCACAGGCCAAGATTATAGCAAATTATACACTCCGGTTCCCAAGCAGCATTCACACTCTTGAATTAGAAATATGCACGCTTAACTACAAGGATCAACACAGAGTCTTTAGCCTATAATGGTATTTCCTTAGCAAAGAAAACCATGGTTTTCACTTCTTTCATCTGCAAATGACTTTACCATTTATTAAACTTTCAGTAAAAAACCTGGCATGTGGCTGACAGGAAGCAGAGTTTCTGCTCAAAAGGGAGATGTTTAAGAAAATTATAACAATCAAAATGACCTGTGTCTGAGAAAAAATTAGGCAAGTTGAGGTATAGATACGATGTGCTCGGCCTGCAGTCCCTAGAAACAAAGTATCTGTGGGACATGCTAAATGGAGAACATTAGTATATAAACCATATCAAGGCCTGAAGAGAGTCCCTCCCCACATCCTTTTGGATCAAGCAGGGAAAGAAAAGGACATAGCTGTATCTCTCTTTTCACCCATTAATCTGTCTGCCCACTTCATGGGTGTCAAGGGAATAAAGTTAAGCCTGAGGGCCAAATTCTGGTTTCACTTATTGCTACACGCTCCCATCCAGATTTGGACAATGCTTTGCTGATGTGATCAAAGCAGCTCACAACACTTACTTTGATGCCAGGGCTTTTTTCTTCACAAGGGTTACAGTCAGTCTTTATTTTTTATTATAACCTGAGATTTACCCAAAGGAAAGGACTTCAGGAAAACCCCTTACAGGCCAGAGCTTCTTCATAGCCTTAGAAACCCCCTGGAGAGTGGCTAGCCTCTCAGAAAAGGAATATAACCAGCTGACTCCAAGTGCCACTTGATCAATAATGAGATATTCAGAAGGAGTCTTAATTTTATCTAACCAGAGGGATGAGACTATCATCTTCCCTGACAACCAAAAACTCAGCAGAGACCTCTTAAAGGGAATCATCTCCATTAAGTTGTTGCCTGCTCGCAAGCAGTAGCAGTAATGGCACTCACCAGCTTTCAGCTGGAAGTGATCGGAGGAGAATGCAGCAGGTAAATTAATGCTTTGCAGGGGCATTGCACACGTAGCCGTGGCATTATGTCATTGTGGCACTCATCCACGGAGTCTGCAGGGACTTGCAATCACTTCTAAGACTATGCCTAAGGTGCTAGGATGCCCCAGAAGGTACAGCATATCTGGGCTGCAACTGTGCGTGTGTGTGTGTGCATGTGCAAAGCCTTTTCACAAATCATGTTTCGTGAGTGCATCATAATGCCATCATGCCACCGTTTAAATGAAAAATGTAAATTAAAATGTAATGTTCTAAAAGACCATTTGCAGTTCACGACACTGTAAAAACTTACTCTGATTTTTTTTTAAATTTACACTATGATAACAGTGTTATTACTCCTGAATAAGCTTTTTAGTGAAGAGCAAATATTTAAAATGGCAGGTTGGTGACCTAAATACATAAATCTTCTTTTTAAAAAAACTTGTATTTTTGGAGACTGACACATGCTATCATTAGTAAATTTCAATATTTAGTCAATACTAAATAGCATAAACAACTCATAATTTCTTTAGACGAATTATTTCCAACTGTAGAGCTTTTATAGATGAGGGAAATTAAATTCTTCTCAGGCAGACAGTATGATCTTCCCATGACTTACAGAGGAAAAAAAAAGAACATTTATCTCCAAAGCTTTAAGCTTGTGCTTGCCAATGCTGAGTTGGGTAATTGGTCTGACAAAGACAGAGGAAAAAGAAAAAAAAAAAGAAAAAAAAAAAAAAGAGGTTCGAGTAAAAAGGATAATCTTTGATGTAATAGAACAAGAACCAGACCAGTAGTGAAAGACAAGGAGCTTTAGGAATAAGAAAAGAGGGAACGGTCTGACTCGCTAATAAATTAGGAAATTCTGAGGTGCACGAAACATAAAAAAGAACATCTCACATAGATAATAGCTGAAGACATTTTATGAACCAAGCAGCTGATAATCCATCCTCTCTGTGATGTAACCCAACACTGTTTAGTCCCTTCTTAACAACCCTTCAATCAAGTCTCATTTAATTTAAATCTAAATAACACTTCAGCCACCTCCTACAGGGGAGGACTTGCAGATTTCCCCTCTGGAAATACATTTCTATAACCTCAGACTGTCCAAAACCCCCAAATTTTATTTTGAATTCTACAATGAGAAAACATTTAAGACAATTATGAAACTGAGGTTGTGAAACATGTCACTTGTTCTCAAAAAATTAATCCCATAGTGTTTGCAGTCATGTACTCGTGTACTTTGCATTAGGTCTCACCTTATGTTGCATCTATATTTGGGCTGTAGCAGGTTTTCATGTAACCTAAGTAAACTTTAGTTATAAAACAATTATTAGCATAAATATGAATAATGTTTTTGAGACAGATTCTATCATCCTGACTGTAGAAAAACTTAGTGGTATGAAGCTGGAATTAATACTACATGGTGTCTCACACTTTCACCAACCCCATGACTTCTTAGCCCAGATGTACATCTCTAATTTTTAGATCAAGGTCATATGATGACTATGTCCAGAGCAGATAAGCTAAATCTCTTCCCCAGTTTAAATGATGAGTTCTTCATTCTCCCAAAAGCCCACCATGTACTCAAAATTGTCTAGCTTTACCAACCTTTAATCTGATTAATTCGGCATCATTTCTATATGTATTAGTCAATCTTTTCAGAGGATTTTTAGATACATAGTTGCATTGCAGGAGTCAATAATTCTTTATAAAAGGTCTTCAGGCAAAATGCATAACTAGTCTGAAATGAGTTTTGATTTAGTAGCTTCTAAGTTATGTCAGGCAAAACCAGGAAACAGCCGTATTTTCAGAGCAAATACAATTCATAGTGGATCAAAAAGTTTGCCAAAGACTATAGAAACATTTGGAGACTGCAGAGATGCAATCTCACTCATATTCTACTGTGATGTCAACATAAAAGTTCTAGCCTAAATTCAGTTCCACCATGATGAATAGCATGTGGCTTCATTGCATTATGAGACTTGAAACCTGTTGGTCTCAATTTAAATTGAGATGATAGCTAAGTACATCTACTTTCAACATGAACCAATCAAAAAAAGATGTGATTTTCCATAGAAACATCTCTACCAATAGTTTATATATGCTGAAGTAGCCAATTACATCTTGGCACACTCAAGAATACATAGCAACAGCAATGACAGCATGGCAACAGCAGCTGCTGCACAACGGAAAAATTAGAAAATTACTCTTTAGAAAAAAAGATATTCTGTTAATTCACTTTGTTTATATTTTCTTTCATGAAATAGTTTTCAAAAACACTGTACGCATAGCTAACTTCTTGTGTACCCCATTCGTCAATGGGTGAATTAAGATTATTAGCAAAAAATTCCCCATAGTCAGAAGTCGCCTTCCACTGTGGGTATAATTCTGTGCACGGCAAATCATTCAGAAAGTATGGGAATTCTATTTTACTTCCTCACATATGAGAGTATACCGGTGTGCATAAGTCAACTACACTTTTCACAGCCGGCATGTTGGCTTTGGTGTGACAAGACAACCGCCCTAACCAGTGGGACATTACCTGACAACCCACGAATGGCCTGGCCATGGTGGAAAGGCTGATTCCTCCCTCAGGTAAAGCCCTCATGTGTTCTCCTCACACAGCCTGACATTTGCCATATGATCAGATGAATTTACATGAGTATGCACTTAAAAATACATAAACGGAGACAAGGGGTTTTAAATAGCCATGGTGGAAATAAAATGTTTTTTAAAATGTTAAGGTCCAGCTCCTGCCTCCGCAAGCATATGTTTCACTTCCACTCTCCCCTTCCCAGAGGAACGTCCCACTTTTATTATGGGACAGCACCCACAAGTGTGGTTATACTGTGCTTGATGTATACTGTGTCAGTGACGATCTAGCAGTGAAGAAGCAAAGGGCTGTCAGTACCTCCTCGGAGGGGTGTGAACGTGCGTGTCCCCATTGAAGTGCCACCTGCATGTAAAACAGACGCAGAACGTGGCAGCATGCATCGCGCATTTTTGCAGGGAGGTGACATGAAGGCAAAAATCCCTGTGCAAGAAATCTAGTAATTATGTTCACAGTGGCTGTGTCATGTGTCTAAATAATATTTCTTGTGTTTTATCTGTTTGTAGATTTGTACCATATTCCCCTGGGAGGCGAAGTAACTCATTTGTGCCTCTATAGTTAAGGATTAGGCAGTTTCCCTAGTCTAAATCCTGCCATTCTGTAGCTATTAGCAGCTGCAAAGTTAATCTACTCTCTGGTGAGGCACAAATAGATTTTGACGTACTAAGAGTGACTACATTTGAGTTGATCAGATAGAATATAGTTATGTAAATAGTATGTAAGTACAGATTCTAGCAATGCCAGATAAAGAATTTCAGCTTTGCCTTGTTCCTTCTAGTATTTAGGGCTCCGTTTTGAGGCTTAATGTTTGTTTGACAGTTCATAGAATCATAGAATCAC
>NW_010258629.1:0-18772 GCF_000690775.1 Eurypyga helias
GGGGAGGGGGTGGTGGAGGGGTGTGAAGATACAAATGGAAGTGTAAGAACATTACATAATTTATTTTTTCAGTCTTCAATTAAAATTGGCTAAAATGATTCAGGGATTGAGCCTCACTGATCCTGTAAAATGGCATAAGTGCGTTGTAAAGCCATACTGAAAATTCAGAACACATTTCCTTATCCGAAGTCATGGAATACAAGTTGGGATATTGAGTAGAAGTGATTTGCTTAATATCTGTGGTACAAAAGGGGATCCTAAATTGACCTCATCATCCTGCTTCAGTGTCCCAAGCTGATTACAGAAAGGAAAAGTACACAGTTACAATCCATTGAATGATCCTCATTCTACTTCTCTGTGGAAAATATTGTGAATTATTCATAAAAAAAGCTTCATCAGGAGGAGAAAAGAAAGAAGATGGGTTATTTTTTACCACATTTCACTTACATATTTTCAAAGGCGTAAATGTAATGCTAGGTTTGAGTTTTTCAATATTTATGTAGCCAAGCCCATAGTTATGATTATGCGTGTATATTCTCAGAGACTCAGTTTACAATGTAATGTACACTGTGATCCAACATAATTTAGTATATCTCAAAAGAATGCATGATTTACTAGCCCTAATGAATGCAGTATTTCAAACCGTCTTCCATCTGGACTTTTGTTATTCTGCAGTACATTTGAGAACAATTTGGGATTTCACTCTGCTACCACATGATATTTCATATAATTTCTAAAGAGATTTTTCGTTTTGAAGAACCCTTGATTAATGTCTTTGTTTGCCCAATTCCTCCTGTCGGCTCTTAATTGTTTCTTGTATTAACATTTTTAATGAATTTAGAGCCAAAGTCTATTAAAAAATGAATCTATAATTCCACAGGAAAAGTTGTCAGACTTAAGGTTTTTCTAATCCCTTTAGCTGCTCAATTCCCAGGATTCCTGGTTGACAGCAATTTTTTGGTCCAATTTCCTATGAGAAAATCCAAATTTCCCTCATTATGCCTAGCTAGGACCTTGTGTAAAGTGATAATAAAATATTGCACTGTTTATAGAACATTTCACACATCCAAAGCTTTAGGGAAATAGTAACTAATTAAATGAATTGGACCTGCTTGTTGTTGAAGTTGTTCACAGAGCATGCTCATTTCTGTCATGATTGATCTTCCAGTGTTAATACAAAAATGACGTTTACTGTGTCTTGACAGAGCATTTATCTATATTGAAGTAGTTGAGAAAACCTTGAAGCCACCAAACTGAGGGAAATATTAAGAAATCAAATGTAAATCTCAAAGACTCTCACTTAGCAATGCTACATTGGTTTAGTCACTTCAAAATTACAGGAGATACACCTGTCTTGAACAGACCTCTTAGATATTCAGTTAACAAAGATAACAGTAAAAAAGCATTTACTTTAAATCCTAAATGTAATTATTTTTTTTAACCTTTTTTCCCCCACCAAACATCCACCTCGGAATTATCCTTAGCCAAACAATGTTTTACAGGTTTGTTGGTAATTTACAGCAGTGCTGATAGTGGCTGAAATTAGATTTTTTACATTTTTGTATAAATTATTATTTCTGTTTCATGCCAATTTTTTCTTAAGATAGGTTTTCCTTTACCTTTAATATTTCTATGCCAGAGCTCTGGGAAGACTATGGTCTAAGAATCCATTTCTTCTATCCTTCTTCTTGGGATGTTGTGACTATCACCTTGTCTAGCCTGTTTCTAGGGTTAGCAGGCATAACTGAACCACAAAGATACTGAATTGATTTGTTGATGGGGAAGATAAAACAGTTGAGTATCCACATTTAGCACAGCCTCATGGGGAAAAAGGGGAAAAAAGAAATTTTCTCTATCATCTACCTTGGGACACTTTAGAAAGCATAGAGCACAGCATGAAATCCAAGCATGTAGGCAATTATTACATTAAATCACTGCATTTTAAAATCACCAACAAATGCACAGTGTGGAAAATTATCATTTTATTAATAGAGCTGGTAAATTTATAAGTGACTGTAAGAGTATTATTGAGGAAAGCTTTGAACAGTATAACCATAGCCTCAATTATACTAAATACAGGACATCCATCTGTACATAGAAGGATTGGAAACTACATAAACATAGTACTATCTTTTTTCTATCGAATTCTGCTTCTACACTAACATATTTAAGTGCCTTATAAGTTAACTAACCAATCTTATTTCAAGGTGACTTTAAACAAAACAAAAAACCCTTAAAATCTAATATGAATAATAGTTGCTAAACTGACTTTTTAATGAAATTAATGACCCCTTGCTGAAATGCAAATTCAAGATAACATTTTAAGACATCTAAAAATAGATGAGCCTCTCTTTTGATAGAACATGACTTCCAAAGTTTCAAAAGCAATCTCATTTTATGATTTTATACCAAACTGTCTTTATTGTGATTTAAAATTATTTTTCTTTGTGAATCAATATTTTGATTATTAAACAGAGAGATGAGCCTGTAAATGAAAATATAATTGTAGAATATTTTCTTTCACACATGATAAATGTGTTCTGATTCTCTTGCAGATTTAGTCATGTTATTCTCAGAATACTGAACTGTATTTAAAAGTAGAAAAACTACAGTGAACTTGAATTGAAATCACATAGCTGCTTTAGCAGGCATTGAAATGTTAGCACAAGTTTTCTGTAGAAATAAGATTGAAAGCCGATGGAGAACTTGTGTAAGCAATAGTCATGGTTTTATTTGCAGAACTGAACCCTAATGTTAGGAAAATACACTGACATGGTATTTTTAGGTCATTCATGATTAAGGTCAGAAATGCCAGTACTACAAGACAGTTCAAGGACCTGAGTATATATTTCATGTCAACAGTTAGCAAACCTTATTAACAATGAGATTATTTTAACAAGATCCTAAATATTGTTTGAACATTTGGCAAAAATCAGTATTATCTGAGATGGCTATCAAATTTTCTTATTTATATTCAAATTGCTGAACAAGTACTGAATCTTAGCATGAACAGTATTTACCATTTTTTGATTCTTTATATAATTTATATGACCCTCATCTTCAAACAGGACACAAAATCTAGAAATGCAGCCTTTCTTATAAGCAGTTGAGCAGGTACCATTCACCCTTCCTTAAAGAATTCCACAGAAAGGAAATATCAGGAGTTTAGCTCAGTGAAATACAAACAAAAGAAATCTGGTTTGTGTCAATCACCAAATGTGTCTTTGAGAACACTGTGAGTGAGCGAGTCAGCTACACAGATCACCTTGTTGTTATTCACACAAGGTAAATAGATTTCAAAGGTGAGATCTCTTAATTTACAATGTAGGAATTCAGCAGCCACCAGCATAATGGAAGCATCCATCCAGGTTTTAGGTCTGCCTGCACGCTTGCCACCAGACCTCATATACCCGTCAGGCATTAGGTGTCTCTCTTCTGTACTATTTCACCTCTTCTTGATCTCATGTATCATACTTAATAAATAGCAAATCCAGACACACTGGGTTTAATCCAGTCACAGACTACATTGAAAACTTCTTTGACAAATGAAGCAACTGAACTTGTACTGTAAGGCATTAGGCGTCACATGTTCTGATTTTTAGATGCAAGTCATAAAAGCCAAACTGTCCTATCTACTTCGCACTGAGCTTTGACTGCTCTTTACAAGTAGCCCTCCTGAAACGTGCCTAATGCTGGCCTCAGTCACATGTCCCCTGACTATCAAAAGGCTGCAGCATCTCCCTCCCTCCCCCCGACTCAAGAAATAGTTGCAGCCAACTGTGAGATCAAGACATCTGAGATGCCTGTGTCCAGATGGCTCGCCAGTCAGGCAGCTGAAGTAATCCGCACATATTCCACTTCCTTCTCTTTCCTATTTCTTTTTCTCAGTTCTGCTGCAAAATAAAGCATGAGCAAAGAGTAAGAAAAAGAAAGGAAAAGAAAAAAACAAAACAACCAAAGAAAAACCAAACCCCCTCCAAAACTGAGACAGTATCTCCTTTTTTCTATCAGCCAACTCAGATTCAAAGCTGCTATGATGTACAAAAATGTAAAAAAAAAGTTGACTTAGTGTTAATTTAGCTGTCTCTTTTACAGATATTTCCTTCTTTCCTCTCAACATTAGGATCACCAGAAATGGCATCATACAAAAAAAATTCTAAGGCAGCAAGCTAATTTAGAGATTCTTGGATACACTGAGATGTGGAATGAAGGTGACAATATGAATAGTAACATGCTTTAGTTACAGTGGAAGTGTCTAATATGCACTCGTGTTAATTTCCTAGCAGGAATACATCTATTGTTTAAGGATATTTATCCTTAAGGAAAAATATCCTTCAGAGTCATACATATTTTGTTAAAAAATATATCCATAAAGAATTGTATTGAATGATTCACAGCTGTGGGAAACAAATGTATTTCCGAATTAAAAAAAAAAAATTGCATATTACCATAATTCATTCTTGTTAAATTTTCACTAATATAAAAAGGATACTAGACAATTTCCAAATACTGACAATGAAGAGCAGTATCACAGTATAAATCCTAGTTCCTATATCAATGTTGCGGATGTCGGTAAAATTTGAAGAATAAAGGAAGCATTATGGACATTCTTGTGGTGATATATATAATATAATCTCTACTAGGAAGTTACCTGCTCTGTCAAAGATGGTTTTGTTTACACTATGAATAGCATTCTTGCCCCTTGGGGGGCAAGTGTTTGATTTATTTATCTTTCCTTGTGTCATTTAAATGTAGTGCTTGAATCAGCTATTGAGACATTTCCCAAAAAGCAAATAACTTTTTGACTTCTTTAAAAGAACTGAGCAGTAAGGAAAATTGCCTGGGAGAAACAGCTCTCATGAGAGAATCTATGTTGGCCATGGGATATTCCCAAAATAAAAACAGCTCTAGCTTCAAAGTCCTTAACAACAAAGAGCTGTCTCATCTAACAATGCTAATCATCACATAATCTGAAAGCAGTCAAACAGCTGCTGACATGTGAGATGATTTCACATGTTCAGTTTCAGGAATGCTTGGAGTAGCAGCAATACATTTTGCAGGCAGTGATACAAAAGTTAGGAGTGAATGGCCTCATGTCCTGTTACAAACATCAGTGGCAACAGTGGAAGATGTAGTTCTGAACCATTAATATATGTTTTGAACATCAGATACATCCCTGTGATAAATACCAAGGTGGGCTGGCCAGCTCATACAGTGGCATTCAAATCACAATGATCTATCAGGAGCAAACCTTTAATGTCGAAGTAAATGTTGAATGGTAGTTTTAGTAACATGACCTAAAACCTTTAGCCAGTCCACAGCTGCCTCTTGGCTCACTCTACCCTTGCTTCCCAAGATCTGCTCTAGTTAAAAGATGTAGTGTCTGTCTTTTTCTGTCCCAGGGACATCAATAAAAAAATCTGTATGTTGGATTTTAAAGTAAAAAGATGCTTAGAAAAAGGAACTGATTACTGTCTCTTTAACTTCTCTTAATTTTGAAGCAGAACAGCCCATTCATGAGAGACATCACAGATTCAACTGTATAAGCCATTTTCAGTCTCCTCAGCTGTAGTAAGCACTTCCATACTCACTATAGGACAGGAGTAGCCATTACTGGTTAAATAGAATCATAGAATCACAGACTCACAGAATGGTTTGGGTTGGAAGGGACCTTAAAGACCATCTAGTTCCAACCCCCTGCCATGGGCAGGGACACCTTCCACTAGACCAGGTTTCTCAAAACCTCATCCAGCCTGGCCTTCAACACTTCAAGTGGTGGAACATCTGTAACTTTTCTGGGCAACCTGTTCCAGCGTCTCACCACCCTTTCCATGAAGAACTTCTTCCTGGTATCTATTCTAAACCTCTCCACTTTCAATTTAAACCCGTCTCTTCTCCACCTCCCCAAATCTACTCCTAAAAGAAAGGTAAAAAACTTGAGAAGAATTTGCTGATGTTTCAGAGCATAATTCCTGTGACTATTTCCTAACAAACTGGGCTACATGCTGCAGTGAAGAAAGGGATTGTAAACTAAGATAAAAGGAAAAGTGACGTTTTTCCAAAACAACACAAGTTCTTCATGCTCCAAGACATGGGCCATCTCTGACCAGAGACTGTTGTACAAATGCACAACACAGTGACTGAGGAAATAAGCCTGTGGAGTAGGCTTTACTAGCTCATGTACTATGACTGTGTTTCCTGGGCCAGAACAAGTGGGAGTCCTAATGGCTTGCCGCATTAACAGAACTGACTCATAACTATAAAAAAAACCCAAAACAACATAAATACCCCAATCTCTTTGTTTTATTGACATGGAAAATATGTTTCACTACTCGCCATCAATATAAATTCCTACAAACCATAATTTCAGGTAAGATAGTGAAATTAGTTTTGTTAATAATGAAAGTTCAGTGTTCAGCATAGGATGCTGCTGCATCTATGAAGGAGCACTATTTCATTGATTTCCATCCCTCACATACAGACTGTGTAATATTTATTTAGCTCAGAAATTGCCATAAGTCTTGTGTCCCTGGCCTGACACATCAACCACAGACTATCATATAGTAGCTTTTGATCTTTGTAAGAACACACCAATTTCTAATTCTTCCAAAAGACAAGACCAAAACTTACAAATAAACCAGGTTGTGTTAAGAAATCGGAAAGAATCAAAGATATAATCTTGCAATAACTAGAAATTCATTAGTAGAACAGTATTCGCTTGGTGTGAAAATATCCAAATGTCCACAGGAAATCAATCAGTGTCATCATTGTCAATGAAAGAAAATGACACACTTGGATATGCACAGACTTTCATGTTGCTTTCTTCAGATTTGGAAGCTCACTTTGGAGTATCTGAAGAGTAATTTCTAGGAGTACTGAACATCAGCAGAAGCTGTGGGTTTTTAGCTTTCTTATAATGATGACTACCAAGATAGGGCAAGCCAAAAACTAAGCTATCCAAAACTGAGGCATCCCAACAACCTGCCATTTCTGAAACAAATAATTTAAAAACCTCTAAGATGTAAGGTTTTACTGTGGGAATGTAGTCTGATTACTAAACCTTATAGACCATATGAATTTCTTTAATTACTTTATCCTGGAAAATATTGTCTTGATTTAAAAAAAATTATGCACGCTAGGTCTACTTGTATCCATTCCTGCGGTTCTTCTCTAAACACCATCACTGGATGCAATTTGGTATCCACAGCTGAACAGGGTAGTTGTGGGGTTCATCTGACCAAATACAGAGGGTTTTTCAGCTAAACTAATAGTCTACACAATTTCTACAGTCAATATAGAGAAGTAGGTTGATATTTATCTCATGCTTGCATAGAAGTTTAAAATATACTATGTAAATCATAAGTTAAAATCACTGCTTACCTCTATTGAATATTAAAGTTGCTTTCAAGGGTCTTACTTGGATGCTGATTTCTACACAGTAGACTTTCAACTCTAGCTGGGGTAAAACACACCCTTTACTATGCTTTGTGATTTATATTTTCCCTCTTTTCATTATAAAACTGATGGAAATTTATGAAAACATGGATGGTTTCTTCCCAATAACTACATAAAGAAAAGCTCAGTAAGAGAAAGAAAGATGTACTCTTGGTGAAAAAAAATTAAAAAAACCACAAGCCTGACAGCAGGATGTAATCACTTCTTTCCAATGTACATGAGGCAATGATGAGGAAAGTAGTAAAAGTCAGGGGAAAATTAGCAGGCCAGATGGCTGGTGATACAGTGACAAAATGACAGCAAAATGAAAAACCTAATAAAAATGAGCAAGTGACTAAAGGAAGTGCATGCAAGACATCAGAAAAGAAATTATAAAGAACCAGATAAAATACGGAATACTATTAGAGGATACATAAGCCAGAGGATCAGAAAACTTGGGAGAGGGGAAGAGGCAAGAAAGGTGACATGTAGCAACAGATGTTTCCCTGTGGCAAATTGATGAAGAGCCATGAGTTGAGTGAAAAGCTACTAAATATACATCTCACTCACATTGTTGGTATGTCATTTGGATTTTTTGTTAGGGTTTTGGTTTTGTTTTCTTTTTGTAAGTGGGATCAAGAACTCCTAGAGACAAAGAGAAAAAATAGTGCAAAATAAATAGAAACAGTGGTAATACTAATAAAGGTATTCCACTCTCTACAGTGATTTTCATTATAGAATTCAAAGCATCAGAGAAGCATTGATTAACACTTACATGATGTCTGTGAGGTAAGTAAGGTTTTGGCATAAGTACAATTGTGCAGCAAATTAAGAAAAAAAAGACATAAATAACATCTTTAAAAAAATCTAGCAACTACTACTCCCACCTGGAGTACTGTGTCCAGCTCTGGAGCACCCAACATAAGAAGGATATTGACTGGTTGGCGCAAGCCCAGAGGAGGGCCACAAAGATACTCGGAGAGCTAGACCACCTCTCCTGTGAAGAAAGGCTGAGAGAGTTGGGCTTGTTCAGCCTGGAGAAGAGAAGGCTCCGGGGAGACCTTATAGCCCCTTCCAGTACCTGAAGGGGCTACAAGGAAGCTGGGGGGGACTTTTTACAAGGGCCTGTAGTGACAGGACAAGGGGGAATGGGTTTAAATTGAAAGTGGGGAGGTTTAGATTAGATATCAGGAAGAAGTTCTTCCTGGAGAGGGTGGTGAGGCACTGGAACAGGTTACCCAGAGAAGCTGTGGATGCCCCATCCCTGGAAGTGTTCAAGGCCAGGCTGGATGAAGATGAATATCATCTACAAGGAAGTCGTGAGGTTATGAAAGAAGAAAACAAGAAAGGCCAAAGTACAAACTAGAACTTAATCTGGCTACTGCCATGGAAGACAATGAAAATGTTTCTATAAATACATTAGCAACAAAAGGAGGGCAAAGTAGAAACTCCATCCATTATTGGATGCTTGGAGAAACATAGCGAGAAAGGCTGAGGAAAAGGCTGAGGTACTTAATGCTTTCTTTAAGAAGCAATAGGATGAGAGGAAATGGCATGAAATTGCAAATGAGAAGGTTTAGATTGGATACTAGGTAAAATTTCTTCACTGAAAGAGTTGTCAGGCACTAGAAAAGGCTTCTCAGGCAAGTGGTTGAGTCACCCTGGAAGTATTATAGAGATGTTTAGATGTGGGCTTAGGTATGTTGTTTACTGGTGGATTTGGCAATGCTAGGATAATGGTTGGACTTGATGATCTTAAAAGTCTTTTCCAACCTAAATGATTTGATGATTTTTATATCATTTAGGATCACAGAATTAAAATATGCCATTGCAAGAAGGAAACCAGCCATAGTTCTTAGTCTTATAACACCTACAATCGACAGTGATATGCCTATGCCAAATACTTTCAGTTTGGTCATATTATCTAAAGCACAATAAGTTCTGGAACACCTTATCAAAGAGGAAGTACAATCATGCCAAGTATGGAAGAAATTTGCTTAAAATAAGTCTGAGATCAGCTTTACACACACACAGTGTAACGAATATGAAGATTAGTGGTAAAGACATAACTCATTCAGTGAATTTACTCCTCTCTCCTTGTGAAAAGGTGATTAAAGTTTTCAATAAATATGTCCAGTATTAGAACATATTCAATAAGTCTTATTGTTGCTATTAACTTCATTTACTGCCTGCTCCATTGAGATGTGGCTGATGCACAAATCAGCATTCTTGCCTACCCCTTTTAGGTTCTACACACAATCAGTTTTGTAACTGTTAAATAATAATAAAATCTATACATGGGTAGCTTGATATGTTTTACAAAACTACATCATGAGGTTCTTTTGAGAATGAGTTGTCTGAAATAGAAAGAACTAGAGGAGAAATAATAAGGAGAATACTTGTCTCATGAGGGAAAAAAAAAAACCAAAACCCAAACACAAAAATTAAACTGCAGACTGCCTTTCAATAGCTGCAAGTAGCATGCCCAACTGAACCTAAAGAAACAATTTTAACCTACACATGTGTCCTGGGGAAAATTCTTAACATAAGCCATGTTAGATCTAGGAAATAGTCTTATATGAATGGAAAATCTACCAAAGAATCATGGTCTGATAAAAAGAAGTGCTTTTGCAGCTTCTATGGAAACTTTTTGGAAGATGTGTGAACAAATTGGAATCAAACTGATTTTTGAAAGAAAGAAGATGTGTCTAGTGTTTGTCATAAACAGTAAAAGTAAATGAGAAGGGCTGGAAAGGAGCCAGAGGAGACTGACGGCTGGCAAGCAGTAAGAATAGGAATGACTTCCTGTGGAATGTAGCATCAGGAACTTGAAAGATCATAGACCCCTCAGATCTTGGCAAATTTACATCTTCCAGAAAGTCAGCTGGATTTAACAGCATGGCAACATCCTGCACAGTTGGGGGCAACAAAAAGAAATTTGAAGCTGGTAATGCTGAGTTTTTACATTTCCAGTTGAGAGGCAGCAGGCAGCCCCAGCAGAGTACCTTTATGTGTGTACTTGTTTCATGTCAAAATAGGGAATAAACTGTTGGAGTAGTGCAGTAGCAGAGAGGAAGTTTGAGATTTTCTGAAGGAAGCTCACCAGCTGCACACATAAAAATGTTCTGCTGGGAAAACACAGAACTAATATTCCAAGGACATTTATGGGGAAACAGTAACAATATAATGAGCAAAGAATGGGCAAAACAAGTCGATAATGAGTTGGTACTAGCATAGTCATTACAGGAGAGTTGAGACACTGCAAAAACTGCTGGGGAGAAGATGAATAAGGGCATGACATCAGGGACAAATCTGAAGCTTAATGGTTTATAGGAAGTAGAAAGTTTATGTCTTAAAGGGAGTATTGGGCAATTAGAGACCTGTCAAGTAAGTAGGAAAGAGAGGAAGGCAACATAACGCATCATCCATCTGAGAGCAAAGGATAATATACTCAGTCTTCTACCTACCATGAGAGTCAGAATTTTTTCAGGTATTGAAAAATAGTTGAATTACTTTCTGTTTTATTGATTGTTGTTTGTTTATGCTATGAAGTATGCTCTTAATGTGTTTTTATTTCTATTTATTTCAACATTTCTTATTCCAATGTACACATATGTTCAGGGAATACACACCAAGTAAGACTAATCCACAATTCTGATACTGTATCCTCTCAAATTCAGATTTGTCTTCTCTTTATGTCATTCTTGTTCTTGGAAGCTTTGAAAAAAACCCTGTTTCCAGCAATAGACTGGAATTTAAGTGGTAAACAAGACAGTTTGCATTATCAGTAATATATGTTATTTTATGAAACACTATCATCATAGGAAAAAGGCCCATTGTAAGGAACAGTAACTTCCACAAGATAGTTCCTTAGTGTATTCAAACTGAAAGAAAAATGTTCATGCCATTTTAAGAAAATGAAGTTTCGCAATAAGGTTGAATGGATCTGCATTTTATTTCTTCTGTTTTGATGGTAGAAAAATCCAGAGAAATACACAAAAAAGATTAAGTTGGATGAAATTATAACTTCTAGTCTTGCACTCCACCTTGAACATTCTTTATTAATAATACTTTTGAGTATGTATTAGTTTCATGCTTTCTTATGTGAAATGTGTACCATAACCAGTAAATACTAAATGCTTGTGTGAGGACAGGAGATTTGCAACTTACAATAAGGAATGAAGTCTAAGATGACTCCTAAGATATATTTTACATTTAAAATAATCTCAAAATGTTAGAGAGTGCATGTAAAATGTAATTAAGTCATCAAGACCAGCAAGAGGTGAAGTTGACACAGTAACTAGATCTGCAGTATGTCCAGGAAAGAGGAATCAGTGATGTGATTGAATTTACCATGGCCAGTGATGGAAAATAGTTTCTGTATTCATATATTAGAAGACATGTAATCAGAATTTCAACAGATGAGAAATAATCTACAAGAGTAGAAGAAAACCAGTATTGAGACACAAAAAGTGACCAGAAAATAAAATGCGAAAATTGATATTTATAAAATATAAATAAAATTATTTCCCTGTCTTGTCCTACCCAATTGCGCAAATCCAAAAATTAATCTTAGTTGATTTCTTGTTCTATTTTTCTTACTGCGTCTGCTATTTTATAACAACTCCACAAGTAAAAAATCATTTATTGAATTTGATTTGGCAATGAGATTTTAATGGCATTAAAAGCTGATAAGTTATATTAAAACTTAAAATTATTTTAGTGAACTACAAAGACAATTATTTCTTATGTAAAAAATATTCATTAAAGAAGTGTTACTAGTCTATATATAACATTGAATTTCTATTTTATTGTCACAAATAACAATTTATTCACTAATTCTTAATTTTCTTGCTACCTTTAATTAAAACATGAAAAGCCATTGCTTCATACACAATATCACTATCATTTGGAAAATCTAAATATTACTAGATGTGACATATCTTGATCTTTAGAAGAACCCAAAACCCAAAAGTAATTTGGGCTCTCCCCAAAAAGCTCTTCCTCTTGCTTGAGCTATACTACTTCCCAGATTCCAGTGTCTATACATTCCAAAGTCATTATAAGAGAAAAACACCTAAACCTTGTGACATAGCAAGCTCCCTTCACTAGCAGTCTGTGATTGAATAAGAAATTGAATCCATGAATAAATGTCAAGTGTATACAACTGGAAAAACTTATTACAAATGTACAGTGAGTGTTACCGATTTCCGACTGTCCTGTTTTGAACCTCTGTTATAAAAGATTACTATACGTATCACTGTAATTTACATTACAATGTACTAAACTTGTTCCATCAGCTTCAATGTAACTATCTGTATGGAGCTTCACTAATTCTCAACTTGGAAAGTTTCACAAGCATTCTTCTCCTCTGAAGTCTGGGAAACACCCCTGTGTGGATAGCACTTCATTGCGCTATCATCTATTGTGCTATCATGTTATTTATATTCAAGGCTGTGTTTAAGTTAAACTTTTAAGTGGTAAGCATCTCTGACTATGTTACAGTATGCTTCCTAATCTGCTCTACCACTTCAGTAGGACTTCTTCAGCTATACACGTCAATGTTTGCTTACTTCTAAAGATGGAGACAAAACACAGAATTATTTTAAAGGGAAAATATCAGCAGGGATTCTACCTAGCAGCAGGTGTTTGGAAACAGCAGGATTTCCACATTTATTTTCTATAATTCCCATAATTATCACCTCTGTACTTGCTGTAATGATGTCACAGTAGGTGGTAATTTGTATGTCTTAGTGCCATGATGCTTCTCATTAGAAGTATCATTTTGGGATAACATCCAAGGTACCTACCAGAAGTTGGAAGCTCATTGTATAAATTTTTCTTGACTCAGTTTCAACATGTAACAAACACTTCAGTTAGAAATATCTGCCAAATACAAATTCTAACAGCATTTGCACCCAGGTAGCATCTCTTCTGCAGTCCTATGGGAACCCTCCTCAATCAAGTTTAACAAAATTTGGATGCAGATAGTTCTATCGATTTTTTTCTTCTTCTCAGAAATATACATTTAAACTTAATGTAATGTTTCATGAAAGTTGCTGACATGAAAGTCCTTGAACTTGAAGCTCCTCCTTTCCTGCAGAACAGATCCTCTACTTCATAGAGAGAGAGAGACATCATTTCAGCTCCCCCATTTTCTGTATCTTTAAATACTTCATGTTTCTTCAGGGATTTAAATATATATACACAGGGATAGAGTTAATTTTACATCACATTCTCTATCACAGAAACAGCTCATGTTATTAATGAGTAATTCACTGTTAGTCTAAACTGCATCCCATTTGAAAATATTAATTATGGTTTTTAATTGAATTATTTTAAAACTGTATTCTTCTTCAGTTATGATAAACCCTACTTAAGTGGTATTTTACAGATTCTCCAGAGAAGTGCATAATACAACAAAACTGTAGAATAATTTTTCACTTGATGCTAGCTGCTGTCAAATAAACAAATTAACTGTGAAAATAGACAATATCACTTTTCTTTATATCTCTTCATATCACCCTATGAAATATATAGCACTTCCTGTATCTCTTGCATAGAATAAGAACTACATATATGCATATTCTTTCTCAAGCATTAATTTTTTAGAACTTGAAAATTTGGAGTAATTATTGTAGGACATACTTTTTCATGCCAATGGCAGTCTTCTTTATCTCCTACTTGAATTAAACAAAAATATTAACAACGATATTAACATCTTCTTTAAAGGGTGTGTATGTTTTTCACCCTTCTAAGAAACACTGAAAAAAAGTGAAATCAACATGAGAAATTAACAGAATATTCTATTTAATAACAATTAATTACAACACACAAGACTGGTCAAATATGAAAAAATCCCAAATGCAGAATGTTGTAGACAGTGAATACAGTTGCAGTTTCCATATCTTTATAAACCTCTTATTCAAGAAAAAAACCCATAACTGGTATCACTTTTGGTTAATACCTTGTAAAATACACATAATTGTTTTCTACTTTTAACTGGGGTTATAAGTTAATGAATAAATATCACACATTTATGATCCTTCATCGCAAAGATTATATTTCTGAAAATCTGAAAGTAGGATGACATCTAAATGATAAAATATGTGTAGAAGTGACAAATTCATATTAAAGGAGATGTTAATATTCTTGGGTTTATTACTTAATTTCTCCATTGCATTAAATTGCATCTCGATTAAATTATGTAAAATTAAAAAAAAAAAATCACATCTCAATTCTATTTAAAAGTTGCAGTAATGTATAACATCGTCTTTTCCTTTTTTATATCTGTAGGCCATTTTTTAATCATCCTAATTATTCAAGATTTTATTTTAAATCTGCTTTCCCTTTCTGTGCTTATAGACTAATTGCTGCATAATTTAATCTAAATGTGAATGTCCGTGCTGTTTGGATAGTGTAATACATCCAGGTACCTTTCTTGGAAGTGCTCAGGGCCATAAATTAAGTCTAATTTCCACCTCATTCTATAATCAGGAACCATTGAAGAGCTGAACAATTGAAAGCAAAGCTAGACATTCTCAGATAGTGAAAAACGTTTTACAAAATCTTTGCAATTTCATTGGTAATGACAATCCAATGCACGATGTTAATTGTGTTTCAGGAGCATAAAACACCTTGTACTCTGCAACTATGGCCAGTTGAATTCCTTGATAGGAATCTGAGGCAGAGGCCTGTCTGTACCAGTTATAATTTCTTAGTGTGTTAATCGGGTTACAATTAGGACTTACTTGCCTTGAACCCAAATATAAACATACTGAAATAGTGTAACCAATAACAGCATGTAGGTGCTTTGTAACAATTTGATGGCACAGCCAGACACAGTCTTTTAAGTATTTTGTCTAAGTATGAAAGCATTGTGACCATCAACAGGGCTAGAAGCATGGGCGCAGCTGAAGGGAGAAGGCATCAAAAAATCTGCAAGATAAAGAACAAGACGAGAAGAAAGGACTGCCAACAGACAGGACATCCTACCAAATACACCAGATGGATGAACAGGAAAATCAAGGGAAAAAAACCCCAATTTTTGGTGAGGAAAGGAGGGAGTGAGAAGGCTAAAACACCCACAACAGTTCTTGAGAAAGGATGGAGAAGACAGAAGTCTCCTCTCTGATTTGTCTCACCAAAGGGCTCTCCAGCCTGGTAACCCTGACCTTGGCAGCTCAGGACCACCAAAGACCATGGCCATCATTACGACCTACATAGCATGAGCTCAGTTAGCACTGTGTGTGCTAACTTCAGACAGTTCTGTGTAAGTAGTGAGTACATAGTGGTAATGATTATTAATGTGTAGGAGCAAACCATTAGCATGCTGTGTGTTGTTAATGAATGAATAAGACTATTAAAGTTTTGTTCTTGAAGTTTGAAATCAGCCTGATTTATAAGCTTTCTAAACATTCTCGTCACAACAATCTCTAATGCCCTAACTAAAATATATTTACATATATTCAGTTGTAACAATATATAAGCCTTTGTAATATATTATTTTTTGTGCTGTCATGAGAAGAAACATAGACTACATAGAAGATACAGACCCTCTAAAACACCCATAACACTCTTGGTTGGTTGGTTGGTTGTTTTTTTTTTAATGTTTTTCTTTATGATTTAACCAAGCCAAATATTAAGTTGACAAAGCTTGATAAATTTTTTCTACTGTAGCAGAAGTAAAATTTTTTTGTGAGGTTTGTAAGATAATTCTTAAGTCCCTCTCTGAGTTTTGACACATACACGGGGAAAATTCATATGTTGTATTGCTGCTGATGAAGGAGAATTATTTTTATTATAAGTAACTCTAAATCCATAATTAGCAACTGGATAATTTGCAAATGTAAAAATATATTCAAATTTAATTCTGGTCTCTCTGTCTATACTCATGCTTGTTAATGAATGTCTCAGTTCTATGACACTGAAATCAGGACATAAAGTATGTGTCTTAAATTTTAGGACTACTGCTTCATTTTAAGCAAGGAGGAAAAAAAACCCTGGACAGTTCTGCTTTACTATTTCTGTATAGGTAGCCCAGTAGAATTTTAGAATTTTCTATGTAAACTAGTAGTTAATTGCATAGTAAATTACAGACACCTTTATAAGAACAAAAATAATAGTTTTTTTTTTTGCTTTGTACACAGTTAAGTGCCTTCTGAAGTTCAAAATTGAAAATTTACTTTTTCATGATATGCCACAATCATTTACTGTTGCACTGGGGAAAACAACAAGGCAAAGTTCTGAAGGAATAATGCATTCATCCTTTCTTTTCTCATTTTCAAACAGTAATCCAGTGTGCTTTTCTGAAAAGATGGAGACTGATGAGAAGGCTCTATTGATCCACCTCCATCTCCTGCCCCAAGATGAATAATGCCTGCAAGGAAGCTGACTTCAAAGACACACATTGATTTGAAGACAATTTAAATGGGGAGACTATGTGTGTATAGGGGAGACTTCCTCTACAATAACTAAATTCAGACTATCAAATTTAACTCAGTAAAAACATATTGCAGATATTATTCTGCATAATGATTAGCAGAGTCCTCAGCAGACCTATGACACCCACCCTGTTCCAGAGAGCTGTGTGTTAGCCAAAGGCAGTCCCTGCCAAGTCAAAGACAAGATTATGAAACTCACAAAACTGGACAATATCTGTCTTTAACTTTGTCTTTGGCTTGTTATTTTGTGAGCCACTCTGAGAGTCTGCCAGAAAAGTTAAACCAGTACATAACAAATCCATACACTTCATAGATTCATTATACCATACAATTTCCCCTCACTTCTCTCCTTTGCACTGTTCACAGAATGATGTTAACAAAGTAGTTTTCATTGGAATACAGGAGAATAATAGTTATTTCTTCAGGACACTACCTTTTGTCACTCTCTCATGAGCAGCTCCCTCAAAGAGCTCTTGTTACGAGCCATGGAGTGGACTACTAGCCATTGTCAATATATATAAAAACTGGATACAAGAACCTGTGAGAGGGTTTGTGAACTTGGAAACCTGGTTCCTTTCCTAAACAGCTAGTGAGAGAACAACTGGCAGTTTGTTATGAATCAGTAGCTGAAAACTGATAAAGTCATTATCAGGAATTATATTAAATACATAGAATATTAATTACTTGTATTTTTCCAATGAGAATCACTACTCATGATTATTTCAAGATTTATATCCCCATTTTTGAGTGTTGATAACTTGTTGGAGAAATTAATTTTCCATATTGATTTATGGTCTATCTACTGACAGCTAATATTTTTGTTCAATTTCTGGTTATTGCCAGGTAAATATAGTTTGTTTCATTTCCAAGACTATTTTTATAGTCAGTTCAAAAAGACTGTTTCCCTGATGTGAGTGTATGTTGTTGACTGAGGCAGATTTACTTGACTTGCATTGCATATCACTGTAAGTGAGAATGTAACATGCAAACCAGAGGAAAAACAAGCCTCTAACCGACACCATAAGGGAAAGTTCAGTGTAATCTACATCTTTTCAAAGACACTCCTTTTCATTGTGTGAGAAGTAAGAAAGCAGTAGAGTAAATAACAATAAGGCTCATTCTGTGTAGAGAGAACTCATTGAATATACTTTTGGTATTTAAGGGAAACATTATTAACAAAAGAAGATGAAGGGTGATATTTATTTACTCATGCATTCCTTTTAAATCCTACAATTCTAAAGTGCTCAGTTATCTAAGGGATTTTTCATGTTGCTTTGAGAAGTCTAGCAGCTGTAACGTGCTATTCTTTTAACTTTTTGTAATTTTTATCAGATTGCCTCCTTTGTGATGTCCAGTCTCAGTAAAACAACGTCCTTGTCAGCACTTTTAGAAGAAATCAATACAACAAAGCAAAGAGGAATGCATTCACTGTATTCACTGTTTTGAATGAGGAAGTGTTAACTTGTTCGATCTCAGTAACTGCTCTCTAACAAACCTATCACTCTTACTCCTAGAAGCGACACAAGCACATTCCAATTAATCCATAATGATCACTTATGCACAAATACAGGTTTAAACCAGACAGTTTGGGATTTATGGCTAAAGTTAGGTAATTGTCAAGTTCCTGTCTATCACAGTGTCCAGTCTCAAAAGTGCATGAGAATTCTTTATGGTTGTAGGAAATTGTATTTTCAGATAAATATCCTTTCTATGATAAAACTGAGACATTTCTATCTTTTGTTATCAGTTATTCATTATCTTTGCAAACACAGCTAGATTTTACAGGTTGTAGTTCTTTATTCCATTCAACTCTCATTCCTAGATTTGCAATAAACTTACTTTAATCTTACTTTGAAATTTGACTTCCTGCCTGTTGTGCTTTAACTCTGGCTAGC
>NW_010258630.1:0-5938 GCF_000690775.1 Eurypyga helias
GGTGTCGTCGGCAAACTTTCTGAGGCTGCACTCAATCCCACCGTCCATATTGCTAACAAAGATGTTAAACAGCACTGTTCCCAACACTGACCCCTGAGGAATGCTGCTTATCACTGTTCTCCACACAGACATTGAGCCATTGACCTCAACTCTCTGTGACCATTAAAACAGTTTTTTATCCACTGAGTGGTCGATCCATCAAATCCATGTCTCCCCAAGTTAGAGACAAGGATGTCATGTGGGAAGGTGTTGAATGCTTTACACAAGTCCATGTAGATGACACTGGTTGCCCTTCCTTTATCTGTCAAGTTCATGACCCCATGGTAGAGGGCCGCCAGATTCATCAGGCATGATCTGCCCTTGGTCATTAGACGGTGTAGTTTGAAGTGAGTAACTGCAGAGATCACAGTGTAAATTATAGATATTCTTGTGATCAAGAAGAAATTAAGTAACTGTCATATTTACAAATCTCAGTAAAACAACTTAAGTTGTAGCAGTTTTGTAGAAACAAAAAGAAAGATGTAATCACTGTTCAAAATCATCCTCCTTCAGTGGGACTGCTGCTTTGCTCTCTTCCTGTCCTGGTTCCTCAATATCCACCTTGGTGTGTCCCTTCTAGATGGGATGCCAGTAACACCATCAGGTCTGTGGCTAATATTCTCTGTGTGGCTTATTATACTAACTTCGGCAGTTTCTCAGAATTTTTGGTTAAAAAGTCTTCTATTAACTATGTAACATTTTGTATGTTTTGACTTTCAATTAGCATCTTGCACCTTCCCCCTGCAAAACCTCCCAATTATGTGCTGTAGGATTTCTACATCCCTACATACATTATTTTCTTTAAATTGATTTATTTTCTCACTAAATAGAATTACTTCCTCAATATTTTGTTAACCTTGTCTTCCATACTGTGTCATTTTTCTGGTTAGATGTACTGTATACTTTTGGCTCCCCAGCCTGTTGTTAAAATTGGTGATATTAATCCATCTTCTACAGGAGTATGCAATTTAGGTTTCAGTGCTTAGCAAACTTACATTTTTTATGCTTGGGGACAAACTCTGGATTGTTCTGTGAATTAAACTTGCTGTGCTTGAGGAATAAGGAGTGAATATATAAAACATTAAAATTATTTCTCTCTTTTTTTTTTCCCCAATCCCTACTAGAATTTTACTTTACCATCTGTTCTTGCAAGTTTGTATTATAGGATTTTTAAATAGTTTAGCCAAAACAACTACTTCTCTGAGGAATTTTCATGGCTTTTCTAAACCAGGTTTTCCTATATCCTTTCCATATATTTATAGAAGTGATAAAAAAGGTCAATATTTTATCTTTTTTGTTTTTTTTTTTAATGATATATGGCAATTTTTCAAAAGTTGTGTCCTGGTTTTGATGAATCTAAAAGTCCCAACCTTTGCAAAGATTTGAGACTTTCATAGAGAAGCCGTTTTCTACAATCTGGAAAAAACGCTGTGATTAAATATGCAGAACACAGAGAGGTCTTGCAGACTGCTGTAAGAAAACCACCGTTTGGTTTCATTGGCATGGTGTTGGCACATTGTGTCAAAAGGTGAGCTGGTTTTCTACATGGGTGTTTTCTTAGCAGCATGGATATTTCCTGTTGAGTGAGGTGATGAAGCTTTTTTCCATATCTTTATTTTTGCAGCATTAAAGATCTTAGAAAAACTCATATGAGCACCTGTTGCACCTCCAATCTTTACTTCAAACTGAACGTTGTCTTGTAAAAAAAAAATCAGCTGATCAGCTAGACTGCATGACCCTAGGGCAGGCTAAGGTTGCATACTCGATTAATATTTATTTTGTTGTCTGCCTTTTGTGCCTCAAAAGATTCCTTAGTAGTTTTATTCAGTAACATTTTTGTTAATACCCAAAGAAAACTTTTCAGTAGACTGTACATGCTTTTTGGACATATGATAGATTGAGTCTTCTTTCTTTGCCTAGATGGTTTCACATGCACGAAGTTGCTTCTTCTTGGCCTTCCTTATTAGGTGGTGTTCTCAACCAGATTGTTCTGAACCAGGTAGTGTTCTCAACCAAAATTACAAATATTTTTTCTGCGAACATACTTATCAGATAAAATATGCTCTTATTCTCTGTAGTCCATGGGTGATCTTGTACAAATAGAATACTTAATTTGATTTTTTTTTCATTTTTTAAACAATGTTAGAAATTAGAATGTTTTATGCTAATATGACAGCCAGATAAAATCCTTGTTTACTGTTATACCTTGGGGATGTAGGTTTTCATATTTCCCCTTCTGGATGGGGAAATTAGAACTTTAGAGTGTAACTTGCAGGAATGTGCTAGTAATCACACCTCTACCTTTATAAAACGCAGACTGTACATATTATTTAGTAGTAATTCTAAAGTAATGCTTAATATTATACTACCCAGGTAGTTCTGGAACTATAGATGATTGTAAAGCTGGGCTATGAGAAATAATGTGACACAAACCATTTTCAGGGTCCCAAAGATGCTACATCCCTAATTACAGACCTGGTGTCAGCATACAACACAAGGCCAAGTTCAGACTTGGTTTAAGCAGCAGTTCCTATGAAGAAGCTGACGTTAATGCTCTGGTTCTGAGAAGGGCTAGCACTGAGATTCAGTCCAATGAAAGTTGATACATACAGGTAAGGGCTGGAATAAAAAAGACAGTGCCAGGTTGTTTTGGTTCAGTTCACAGACATCATCATCTGGTTACACTTATATCTCAGATGTGTAGAATTTCCTAAGATATACTTAAGCAGGAGTAAGATTTGGATCCAAAGAAGGAAAGCAAAGTTTTGCCTGAAATACCATTCCATCAGTTCTGGAGTCTGCTGGAATAGCTACCTAACTCTAGTCACCTCTTACTCTTCTGACATTTCTTCTCCCTCCTCTGACTGCATCATCTGGATGTGTAAAGTCATCATTCTTAGTAGACAAGCAAGCAGGTTGTTGCCTGTGATTCCCTGCTATGATGATGTGACTTGTAAATACCCTCTTTCAGTTATGCAGCCTTATGGGTCTGTCAGTATACACATCTCAGCAGACTTTTGCAATAGGAATTGTCATACCAAATTGAGAACAAACCCAGGGCAAGTAGTTTCTCTGTAAACTTATCATAACCACTAAAAGCAAAATGTAGCCAAGTGTAGGCAGTGCTATCATAGGAGAGTGCACTGACGATTTTAATAATGCTACTTCCAGTACCTGTTAATACACTTTCAATATAACTGGGTAATCTGTGTAGTGGTAAAAAATGTTTAGAAAAGAACTATACATTTCTTCTACTTAGTGTTTCTGCAACACAAGTTCCATTCCTGCCTCAATAAACAATTTAAAGCAATAGGGAGCACACTCAGGATAGTTTAGGTTTTATCTTTTCTTGCCAAAGATAAACACAATAATGAATTTTGCTTTCACAGTTCCAATAGAGTAAGAAAAATAAATAGAAGGAAATTGAAATTGCTTAAAATCATTTACTCAGCAAGTGTTAATGTTAGTGTCCTGAGTGACAGAGATCTTGTGAATAATTCATGGTATTATTAGCTTATCAGAGCAGGATTTTTTCCCAGAAAGCTATCTTGCCAAGTATCTTAGACCTTTGATTTGAACTTGTCTGTGCACACTAGTTCCTTATTCATTTAAGCTGGATTACTAGAGTTCATGTAGAGAAAGAAACAGTTTATTTCAAAATCTTAATTCTGTATTTTTTTGCAGTACAAGCAGAAGGGGGAAAAGAAACCTGTATCATCCAAACACGGCAGTTCCTTCTGTCTTCTTATATTTATCAGGTATTGAGCTTGTATTATAACATGTTATGAGATGATGGAAGGTTTGGGTGGGTTTTTTTGTTGTTGGTTTTGGGTTTTTTGTCAGCAGCATTTTCATGGTTTGATATACTTTTTTTTATCAAAACTGCATGAAAATTATGTTGATGGAATCACACTTCCAAGATGCTCCAAAATGAAAGTGAATGAAACTATAATTATAAGAAAAAACATCCTGAGACTTCAGAATAGGAACTGTTCCTTCATGGTGATGCCTGGTAATCTCTGTATTTAAGAATCAGTCAAGTTTTCTGCTATGAACAGTCTGATTTTTTTCAAATTCATATTTAGCAGCTCAGCCTATGTAAGGTAAATTCTATCGGCTTATGCATGGAATATAGTAATGGCTGTCAGCACAGATAAATATTTTGTTCATCAAAATCAAAATCAAAATGTATTCAGGTTTGTTTTTCTATTTAGAAGCAATGGTGATGACAAAGTACAGCTCAAATACTTGGTGCTTTCTGAGTTCTCTTACCCACATGAAAAAAAAAAAAAATCTAATAATAATTTTAGGAGTATAGCTCTGTTGGCAAAGATACTAAAACGTCATTTAAGTCCTAGCAGCAGTTATTTGTTAGAAAAATAACCATTCATATGAGATACGACTCTTCAGAAGTATTTTCTTTGACACTTACTGCCAGAGTCCTGCTTCACATAAAATCAGTTGTGGTATATAGTGAGATAGATTCAATAAAAAGAGAGCGAATGAGTGCCCCCAGTGAGCAGCATGCATTCCATTTGCACTGGAAAGGTAAAAATCAACCACAGAGAAGATAACAGCTATGTTGAATAAATTAGACTTCTGAGAACTACTTGTGAATGGGAAAAAGAGATCACTGATCTGCCATTAATGAAGGGTGGGGAGCAGGGACTAGTAGGAAAGGAAGAGCGCAGAGGTACAGCCTCACTTTTGCTTTGACAAACAGGCTGATGTGAAATAAGTTTTGCTCTCAAGTTCTCTGCTGGAATGCTTTGCTTTGCTTCCATTTTGTATAAAAATATTGAAGAGGCAACTTGGAAGCCAATCTCCCACTTTTCAGGGGAACACAGACGCTCATGGGATGATGGTCCTCTCCAAGTTTTTGTGATGTTTAAAAATGTCTTTTTTTCTAATGAAGAAAAGAGAATATTTGATGTTAAAAATATCTGAAAACTTAAGCCATTTTCTGGTCACTTGATGTTCAGTGGTCTGTAGCAGCCCAGGGAAGACCCCGCACCAGAGCAGACAGCTTCTCTTGAAGACCCCATGACTGTGGTAATCCTACATCAGAACTGTACACTTCATGCCCGCAGAAGGGACCCACACTGGATAAGAAAACAGCAGGTGTGGGAAGGACTCATGCCAGGGAGGTTTGTGGAGGACTGTCTCCCGTGGGAGGGACCCAGTGCTGGAGCAGGAGCAGAGTGTGAGCGGTCCTCCCACTGAGGAACAAGTTGTGGTAGAGATGACATGCGATGAACTGACCACAGCGCCCATTCACCATCTCCCTGTGCTGCTTGGGGGAAGGAGGTAGTGAAAATGGGAGTGAAGTTGTGTTGCGGGAAGATGCAGTGAGGCAGTCGGTTCTGGGAGGTTGGGCGCAGAGTCAAAGAGACGTCCTCACAGAGGTAATGCTCAAAGCTCTAAAACACTCTAACTTTATTACAATGCCTGGGTATTTATTGTGTTACACCGTGCCACGCGCCATCAGCCCCTTAATAATTGGCTACATTACACTGTCCACGCGCCCTATCTCTATTTCTAATTGGCTACAAAGCTCCAGCCACGCGAAAAACATTCCTTCCCTTGGCGGTTTAGACACCCTCCTTTATCTCTGCATTTTTGTTTGCTTACATTTCACTTTCTTCTTCTCCATGCTCAAGGACACATCGTCCTTGAAGTAGCCTGGGTTGTGCATGCAGGCCTATATTAGCACTTCGTGACCATGGTTACCTAAAAATTCCTCTACAATTCCCCCTTTTTTTTTTTGCACAAGCCAGGCCTGATTAATAAGTTTGGATATACTACGCCACTTCCAGGTATGCCAATTAAACATGTTTGAAATGGACTTACGGCAGAAGTCCAAAAGGAGGACTTCTAGACAAAAGGAGGATTGACCTGT
>NW_010258631.1:0-3908 GCF_000690775.1 Eurypyga helias
CCAGCCTTAGTGATTCTGTGATTGTACTTTCAGAGGATTGAGGAGCATTTGGACTTTCTTAGCCCTCACAAAAATTAGGGCAGTACGGTGAGGTGTTCAGCAGTGAATATGAAATCAGGGAGTTATTGGGGCTGGAAGGGAACCACGGACCTGTTTAGTCTAACCTGCTCAGTGTGGGCAGCTCTCAGGTCATACCACGTTGTTCAGGAATTGGGTTGGGCCTCAAGAGCCTCCAAGGACAGGCTGCACAGTTTCTCTTGGGCCCCTGTTCAGTGTTTGACTGTAGTGCGGCTGAACATTTTTTCCTTATGTCAAACCGGAGTCCCCTTTTCCAATTTACACCAACTTTCTCATTCTCCTGGCATGTTCCTCAGTAAACAAGGCCTGTCTCTGTCCTGTCAGTAACCTTCTCACAGTTATTGGAAGGCTGCTGTCAGGTCCCCCCTAAGCCTCCTCCAGACTAAACAAGCACAGTTACCTCAATCCTCCTCGGAGGGCAAGTGCTCCAGCCCCTGTATTTTTGAGTACCGCTGATGGACTCCCTTGTTTGTAAACAGCCCTGTTGTACTGGGGACCCAAAGCTGGATTTAGTACTGTGGATGTGGTCTACTTGGAGTGCTGAAAGAAGGGTGATAAAGTATTTTAGAATACTTTAAAAAGTAGATGAGAGCATGATAAATAATTAGGTGGTGTTGGTCAAGGGTGGCCAGTTTGAATGATGATGGTTGAATAGTTCGCTGGTATAATTTGGGTCTTTATGACTGTATACTGTATTATGTAATGATATGTGGTATGTATTACATTGCAAACATACATGTTATGAGACATTATTTGAACTGATAAGACACTTAAAACTTCTTCCCACCACTGGAAAGGGGGCAGCTTGGCTTTCTGGTCAGAAACGTTAACAGTACAACGTGGTGGCATGAGCATCTTTCTGAAGAGAATGTCGAGTTCCTCAAGAAGATAACTGCGGAGGAATACAAGGCTCAGACAGCCAGCAAGCTGTGCCCTCTGAAAGATGAGCCATGGCCACTGAATGAATGGAAACCAGGTGAGAAAGTACCTCTTCTGAAATTATTGTGTTGTGTTGTTGCATTCAGTCATGTCTGGATTGTGTTTTACCTCAATCATCCAATACATCTCCTAGTAAATTAGTAAGTGTAATACATTGGCTCTCTAAAAAGCATTTAAAATATTACAAGTTGTCAAGAACCTTGTAAGAACTTCTGTTTTAGTCCAAATCAGCACGTGGCCAGTCCCACTGCTGCACAATGACAAGGTAATTAAGAATTCATCAAAAAAGACTCCCTAGAATATGAAGTATATGGACTTGAAAACGTTCTTGTAAATATTGCTGGACTATGAAGAAAAAGTGTAGCGTATACATTACATCCCACATCTATTCAGTGCTTCCAAAGTCTTATGGACTAGAACACAGTATAAAGTTTTTGAGCCTTCAGGCAGGTCACACCATTTGACAGCAAACAACAACCTGACAAATCCATGAGAAGATCCTCAGGTATGACAGTGGAAACTGGAACAAAGAGCATTTTTCAAACTTTTAAGCATTTATTCTTCACCTTAAGTGTTTTGTTTTTCACACCACGGACCGTCCGAAGCCAGAATTGATGGATTGCCTTTGCTGTACAGTAACAGTGACAGAAAATATGAGAAGGTTGGGGTGGGAGGAGCTTCCTACAGTAAACTTTTCAATAGCTAGTTTGGCTCTAGTACTCTACATGGGTGTTGTATTTTCTAAAACTGTTAGTCTGAAACAGTGGTGGTTCTAATGGGGAACTAGTTTGCATTTCTATCAAACACAACTGGAACAGATAGAACTTCACTGCTAGTGGGATTAAAAACAGTGGACGGGTTATTCCTAGCCTACCCACAGGGAGTCAGCAATGTTTTCTGTCCTTCAGCTCCTTAGGAAAGATCAGAGTTAGTGGGACTTTGCAGGTTATGAGATGGGCTCTTTCAAATGTTGAGACTTGCATCCATGTTCTGTTTTCATCTACAGATTCCATGAGAGTTGGTGTTGTTGCAGTGAAACTGGGAATGATGCCAATATGGACCAAGTCAGGAAAAAAACATGCTGTCACACTACTTAAGGTGAAATAAATTATAATGATTTTTATCTCCTATACTGCATTCAGATCGTTAACCATAAGTTTCAGGCAAAAGTGAAACTTATCACTTGTCCAGAGTAAAAAACCCCTAAGGAAAGGAAAAATTTCTGCCACCCCTGCATAGCACACCATGCCTGTTCCCTGTTTGTGTTGTGAACTTTCAAGGAGTGGTCAGCCTTCTGTCCTAGCTGTTCAGCTGCCGCAGAGCTGCGCGTAGGTGAGGGAAGATGGGAGGCAACAAACCCACTTCAGTTTATTTTGCCAGTTGCAGGCACTTTGGGATTAGTTTTACCTTGATTTCTGAGCCTTTGTAGCCCTGAACCTGCTGCTTCATATTCTCTGGCAGCTACTGCTGTGATGTTGACCTGTTGCTGCCACGTGATCAACCAGTGCCAGTGAAGGACATCAGGTTTACAGGGCAAAGGAGCAGGAGTCTAAAATGATTCTGTGCTTTGCTCCTGTATACAGTAGGGATTTTGCAGGCAAAAGATGACTATAAAAATTTATTCCGTTTCTAGAGCATTTATGAAAATATAGTTTGCATTCTGCTAATATTTTTTTTCTAAGCTATGCCTTTAATTGATTGGGAAAAGAATGTCTGTGGTAAAAAGGTAGCATGCTCCCCTACTTGTAGGCTCTGTTTCCTGTTACACAGATGGAAAGGAAAACAGAGATTAACTTTGTTTCACTTGTTTTGATAATGTCTTCCTGTGGTCTCAAAGTGTACACATCTGCTTACGCTCAAATAAACCCTGTTTTTCTTTCCTTAAGGTGCAAGATTGCCATGTTTTAAAATACATTTCCAAGGAAGAGTCGGGTGGAAAAACATCTAAGCTACTTGTTGGAGGCAAAAACACATCCCCCTTTTATGTGAGTGAACTACCTTGGGTATTCTTGTTAGAGTAGTTATTTCTGTGGTGATTACAGTACGAAAGTCGCACGGGCAGACTTCTCTAAAAGATGAATTGACAGGCATGCATGCTTTGGAACTGATGTTTTGTTACATTCGCCCTTGCCCTGATGCTAGTGTCGATTCTTGGTGAGGGAACAGCAGGAAGAACCTTTTGGGAGTTTTGCCTCTTGGTTCACTAGGAAAACAGTAGGTTTAGGAAGTTGCTGTGGTGTGCAGTGTGCCGTGCTGCTGAAAGGCTTGGAAGGGCCATCCGCAGGGTAGAAACGTGTTCGCCATGTCTCATGTTGCATCTCCAGACGGGAACTGCGGGGTTGTGTTGCATTTGTGTGGCGGGTTTGTGGTAGCAGGGCAGGGACTACAGGGATGGGTCTGGTGAGAAGCTGCTAGAAGCTTCCCTGGCTCCCAACCCGACCTGCCCCTGGCCATGGTGCAGCCAATCAGTGCCTCAGTGATTAACACATTTAAGAGGGGGAAAATGAAGATATCTGTAGGGAGGGAGGAGTGGGATGTGAGAGAGACAGCCAGGCAGACCCCCAGGTCAGTGAGGAAAGGCAGGGGAGGAGGTGGCCGGAGCAGAGGTTCCCTTGCAGCCCGTGGTGAGAGGGCAGGCTGTGCCCTGCAGCCATGGAGGGTCACGGGGGAGCAGAGACCCCCCTGCAGCCCGGGGAGGGCCCCACGCCAGAGCAGGTGGCTGTGCCTGAAGAGCCTGTGACTCCATGGGCAGTCCAGGCTGGAGCAGGCTGCTCCTGAGGGATGGACTGCACCCCATGGGAGGGACCACACTGGAGCAGTTTGTGAAGAACTGCAGCCCGTGGGAAGGGCTCACGTTGGAGAAGTTGGTGGAGGACTGTCTCCCGTGGGAG
>NW_010258631.1:4637-38957 GCF_000690775.1 Eurypyga helias
GGTGGTGGGGAAAGTGTTTTTAACGTCTGTGTTTATCTCTCATTGTCCTACTCTGATTTATTTGCCAAGGTGAGTGTGTTTTGCCTGTGACCATAACTGGTGAGCGATCCCTCCCTGTCCTTCTCTCAGCCCATGAGCATTTCTTGGTATTTTTTTCCTCCCTGTCCCACCGGGAAGAGGAGCGAGCGAGTAGCTGTGTGGTGGTTAGTTGCCATCTGGGCCTAAACCACAACAAAGATTTGTGCTTTAGTGGCCTGTTGTAAACTTACCAGCTTTGTCAGTTGTTCAGAAGACTTTGTTCTCTAGCTTACTCTTCTGTACTGTTTTATTGGCTTTAGTTGTAAATTTTTCCACAGGTCTGTTGGAATTGTTTATTTTGCATATAGTTTTACTGATGAAAAAGTTTGAGACAGATTTTCAGGAGGATAGCTTTGTGATTGTTGCTTACCAGCAGTGATATCAAAACCACTCACTTGTTTAGACACCCCATGGGTGCTGTGGAGTTCCCAGACACCGACAGTAGCTAAGGCTGTCTAGCAGAGCTGTCATTCTTGAGGAGGAAAATCGAATTATATATCAAGGCAGAACAAAGCTTTCCTTCAAAGGATTGCTGTTTCTATGATCCACTATATCTGTAAAATATCAATTGTCACTTCTTGTGGTAACCTGATGCTCATTTGTCTGCTTTCGGCAAGTAAAAAAATAGGACTCGTGATTGCTAAGCAGATTATCTCAGTTGGTGATTGTGGCTGTTGAAGGACATATTTTTCCCTTTTTCAAACAGTAGGTTGTCCCAGAGCCTCAAAATTAATCTGTGTACTTGTTTTTGCTTTAGTGGGGGTGAGGGAAGAAGGAGCTTTTCCCATTTGATAAATCTGATGACTTTTATAGTATATTCTACTGATTATAAGAGGCTTATGGTTTAAGGTATCTTTCTTTTATTCATTGGGTTTATGACACTTTTCACCATCTTTGCTTGCACTTTTCAGGTCTCTGTCCTGTCACTTTAGTCCATTTCCTCTTTCCAGGTGTGACATTTTCCTGAAGAAATTACAGCTGTGTTTTTTCTTTCCTCTCACCTTGGTTTAAGACATGCAAGAATCATATGAAGAATAATTTTCCGGTTGTATTATGCACATTAGACACCTTACAGTTGATATTTTCATAAAGGTGATGCTGTGAGTGATTCAGTATGTTGTCAGAGTACAAATATGCAGGAAGCAAGGAGGTATATAGAAAATGTCTATTTAAACAGCTCTTGTGAACTAGGAAAAATTCCTTAAAGTCAAAGTACCTAAAAAGTCAAGTCAATAACTTTTTTAGTAGTTTGAGTTATGTAAAGACTCTCTTGGGCATAACTTTTTCTAAGTTAGCTCCTATTAATTTGGCTGAACTTGGACTCACTTTAGTAAAGAAATCAATTAAATACCCTTAGACTGATCTGTGGTGAGGGACTGGCCTGAGACTGAGCTCTCTGTGTTGTTACTGTTACTGCTGGTGGTGTTGATGTTATCATCATCATTGTATAAATGAGGGCATTTCTGAGGAAGAGTTTGGCATGCCAGTTGTGAACAATATCACTTGTTAAGGCAGTAGAAATGATGTCTTTCTGTGGTTTAGCTGCAGGTTTGATTCACTGCTGCCTTATGTTTATCAGTCTTTCCATGGGGGGGAGGGAGGGGCGTAACCCTCTGAAGTGTCTGGAAGTGAGAATGGAAGGAAAGCTGAATGATACTGTATTGTGTTAGCATAAGCAGTTTGTCTTCTGTTAATTCCTCAGAGGGACATCTGTCTTCCTCAGATTCCTCACAGCTACTGATTTTTAATGAATTCAGTCTAATGATTCCCTCAGTAACTTTAGTTACAGAGAGTTTCATGTATTTCTTTTGAATGTCAACTTGCTTAAAAAATAAGGGGTAATGCATTTTTAGCAAGATTTTTTTTTCCTTTTTAGCGTGATGTACGTCAGTCTATTACAAGTGAACAGATTTTTCATGATTTTTTAATGCAAAATTATTCTCAAAAGTAGAATTCTCAGTGTTCTAACAATTTTTTGTCAAATATCTTTTATGTGCTTCCCTGAAGTGAGGGCATATTGATCATTTTCCTGTAAGACTGGAAGGTATTGGTGGTCTTTTTAAAAATAAGAGCATCTGAGAATAAACTCAATGTTCTTCTCTTCAGTATTGCTTTTTAGGAAGGCTTTCTAAAGGCTGCAGTGTTTTGTTTGTAGAAATGCATCGCTCTGACTTGGCTGTTGACAAAAACTGGGTGTTGAACAGTGCGGAGCTAGAGTAGGACTCTCAAGATGTAAGTGATTTTTAGCCTTTGAATTCACTCTGCTTTCCTTCAGCTGTGGCAGCTCTTCCAGGCACCTGTGCTGAGCACAGAGCTCCCCTGGCTGTCCTCTAAGGTGGCAGTGGGAATAACAGATTGATGTGCAGGCATTTAGCAGAAAGGGGATTCCTTAATTCGCACAGATGGTACTAACTTAATACAGTTGTCCTCCACTGAGGCCTCAAATTTTTGTGGTATTAGGGGCAATAATGTATTTAGTTGAAGTGTTTTGTACCGTGAACTCAAGTTAAAAATCACTCAAAAACCCCTTTTAACTCTCAAAGACTTTGTATCCACACTTTCTCCTCAACTAAGGACAGCTTCATAAAGTTAAGATTTCTTTTTTGTGCCAAAGTCAGAGATCCTCATCGTTTTGCTCCCTCATTCTTCACAAAATTTCCTCCGTTCTCCTCACACTTCTAAACAGATTTTTAAAAACAAAAGGAGGGTAACTTACAGATTTTCAAAATAACCAAAGTAACGATTTTGAAGTTAGCATCATTTTGTCTTAAAATACACACAATTATTTTTGAGAGGGAGAGAACTGCACAGAACTTTTTGAGAAGCAAAACTCAGACATGTGACTATCCAAGTGTGGCAGTGCTGTCAGATGCTTAAATTGCTTTCTAGGAGAATTCATTTGAAGAAAAATCGGCTGCATTGCTTTTTTTCCTGCGGGCACGGTTTTCCTGCGTCACTGTTTCCATTGCTTGGTATTGTCTCAGTCGTCAGCTGTTCTGTGAGTTGTCGTGTTGAAAACCTCTGAGGACAATTTTAAGAACTTTTAACTTTGTCAAGCTCCTTTAACTTTGTCAGGCTCCTCAAAAGAAAAGCCCTTCTTCAGTGAGTCAGCAGTGGTTTGATACTGAGTGTACTTGGTATATCTTAACAAAAAAATAATCATACACTTGTTGTTTTCTTTCTTTCTTTCTTTCTTTTTTTTTTTGTCCAGAGACTCTGGATTCTCTTAGGTGCAAAGTTAAGCATTTCTGGAAGTTTCTGCAAGAGCAGGTTTTATTTCTGTGGTTTTGTTAGTTAAATAAATTACATTTATGGTGGTGTGGAACTAAGTCTATTAGAAGCTTTGAAAAAAGAAAAAATGCTTTTCAGTTACTACAAAACATTTTGAAAGTCATGAAAAAGCAGTAATATATTTAGTGTGCTTTCTAAATGATTGATTTCCCTTTTCTCATCTCAGAAATCTTCATATCTCTTCCTCATGTATTATATCTACATCTATATGAGGTAGCTGTTGGGTAACTAGATGAGAGGAAATAAAATGCAGACGCAGGAGTTTTAAATTAATTTTCTATGGAGTTAAAATGTTAGTGTCAAGATAAAAATGTAGTATGATGTATCGGTTTGTCTGAGTGGTGTTGACAGTCTATAATCACTTCTTGTGCCAGGTTGATCCTTGGGTATTTTAAGATTACTTCTTTTTTATGGCTGCTCTTTGTTACAGAAAACAGAGTCTGCAATGGAAATTTTTAAAGCAGCTGGAGTGCCACGAAAGCAGAAAGTTACAACATTTAATGTGACAGAGGATGCCCTAATTAAACCAGGTAATCTTTCAGAGCTAACGAATATTATACGCATAATCATTCAACGTCCACCGCTTGTAGACCTAAACCAAGTTATGATGGGTATTTCAGTTTAGTTTTCTGTGGAAATTGCTGAATTCTTGCTTCTTTGTCATTGAGCACGAACAAACTTTTTTCTTAGGGAAAGCTAGAAAGTGAGCTTTACTTTCTAGGTGATGAGAAGTAGGATTTTTTCCTGGATATTGTGTTTCCATGGATTAGAAAGTAAGCTTGATCCAAACTAGCTAAAATGAAGACTGAGTTAAGGAATAAATGTGACTGTGACTCACTTGTTGGGAATGAATATGAGTGCGTTTACTGGATGTTCTCTGATTATCCTTATGAGAGGGGCATAAGTATGTGCCCCTCATAAAAAAAAAAAAATGTGGTAATGTTTCTCAGGAGCCTAAAAGAGCAGTGTGAGGTTTATTTCTTCTTGCTGCACTCGGAAGTAGGTCTGATGGCTGTCATACGTGGCGTTTTTTTCTGGCAGCTTGCAAAGTAAAACACGTTACAACATAGTATTACAAATGTTCTCACTAAAAATCAATATTAGAATTTTGGAGATTTAATGAGAAGTTTTATGTGTCTAAGGTTTTTTTAGCTAGTGTATTTAGGTTGCTCTCATTTTGTGCTTTTTGATAGCTCTAGGTATTTTTCCAAGAATTATATAGGATGGGAAATTCTGACGTATGACATCTTTATTTGCCATTAGAGAAGGGTTTTTTGCAAGACCTTTTTAAGATAGTGCAGTAACTGATAAAAATCAAATCTAACTTGAAGAGGAAGTCTGGACTGATAAATGGAAGTGAAAGCTTGAGATAAAGCAGAATTGCAAATTTTCTTCAGTAAACTGATTTTGCAGCATGTGTATTTTGTATATCACATCCTTCACATATGTGATTTTCTGTCAGCCGTCAGGCATCTTATCCCAGGTATGCATGCATCATATAATATGAAATGAGAGTTTTTATGCTTGTGACTTAGGAGAGGTTTGCATAATTTCTGTTTGCATTCATATAGATTTGAAAACAGCATGAAAATGGGTGTGCACATGAAGCAATAAAGTGTCTTTTTTTTAATTGACTTAAGACAGGCTGGAAACTCTTAAAGTTGCAGCTGCATGGATCTTCAGTTTAAAGTTCATCTGTAGTGAACTAAGTTATCAATTCTGGCTGTTCTTTTAAAGCTGCTAATAAAATACTGCAATTGGATTAAAAAAATGCTGAAGACAAATGTTTAATTAAAACTTTGATACTATGAGGACGTAGAGGAATGAGTGTAACCGCAGTCAGGTGAATGCGGTCACTGACAGGAGCATGACTTCTACTGAAGACTAGCGTATAGCTACTTCCTTAGTGAATGCAGCTGTACTTCTGTCACAGCCTTAACAAGGTGGAAGCATTGCAAAACTTTTTTTATTCTTAACCCTATTTTTTATAGACTGTGTTTTTGCCTTTTGTTTTGGTGGTTGTGTTTTGGTTTTGGTTTTTTTTAAAGAACCACCAAATTCCACCTTGTGAGGCACTAGTAATTACACATGAAGCATGTTGTGTTTACTTGCCAAGTTTTTTTATTGTGAGCTTTAACTAATTAAGCATTTTGGGCATTGTCTCTTTTGGTGTCTGAAGTGCAACATGTCTGAGTAATGCCCTGGCCCTTTCTTCTTACTCATCTGAAATTGGGCTAGGAACTGAGGAATGTGCTTCAGTAGTAACTACAAAGCATCTGGTTTAGTCAGTGAGGTTTATAAAGACAAACAAGTAATATGTGAATAAAACCAAAGTTCAGTTTCCTTTCCTGTGACTGTAATGTACCCTGGATAGTAACGACGGACGGGATTGCGGTTTGAGGGTTTCAGCACTTAGATGACCATGATCTCTCCTTTTCTTTTGAAGGTACTCCTTTGTATGCTGCTCATTTCCGCCCAGGGCAGTACGTGGATGTTACTGCAAAAACGTAGGTTCTTAAAGATCTAACGTGTACAGTTCATCTTTCAAATAGACTGGTTGAAGTTTAGTTTTCCCCTCTGCTTTCGCTTTGAACTCATAGCTCACAAAAGCTGAAATACAATTGAAAGGGTAGTGGCAGGGAATAAAAGTCCATTCAGCCATTGGGTCAAAAATATCAAATTATCTGTCTTTGCTGAGGCTTACTTTTGATTTTGAACACAGTGGGTAAACAAGTGATACTATTAGGGATATGGTTCTGCATGTTTTGTCTGTCACACGTACATGATTAGCGTGGGAGGGCTTGACTAGCACGGGCGAAGAGGTCTATAATGCAGCGTCTGTGGTCTGTAGCAGTGGGGTTAAATGCTGAAAGGCCTCAATTCCCAGAAGGAAAGCTTAATTTTGATTTGTTGAAGAGAGGCAGAGAGAGATGTATCTGGTGGACCAAAAGAAAAGTAAAAAGATTGTGAATCCATTTAGCAGGACAACAGAGCTGTCAAATTCCTTCTTTTGTTTTCTGTCATATTCCGGCTCACCCCCTTGCCAGCAATGGCTCATGGTCTCTTACTTTAACGTGGGAGGAACGATTTCCTCTCAGACCATTGCGAATGCCAAATTAGAGCTCAAGTAGTAGAGGATGTCAAAAGAAAAACTTGCATCTCGCAGCAGAGACTAGTCATGCCTCTTCTATTACATCCGTGATTTCCAGTGCCCAAGAGAACTCCTACTTCCCTATTTGTGCGGTGTATTTTTTTGCTGTGTTGTGATACAAAGATAATGTTTTCCGTTTGATGTTTTATTTGATAATACCCAACTGGCCTTGTTGAAGCATCATCCTTTGTAATTGTCTCATGTACGTGTAATATTTATAAATGTCTAATATTATTCACAGGGCTTTGTATATATGGGGAAACTGACCCTACCAGGACAGCCGAGTGGTCGGTTCTAATGTAGCTACCCCTGCCTACACCTGTGAGGACACCCTGTTGGGGAAAAAGAGGTCAAGGAGTTGACTGGAATATAGTATTTTTCTATGTCAAACTTCCTTATGTAATACTTAGGGCTGTTGTATTATTCATTCTGCTTCTAAATTGCATTCAGCGGACAGCCTGTGAGAGACTACAGCTTGTTTGCAAAGCAGTGTCATTCCATGTCCATTAACTGTCAAGCTTTGTTAATGCAGAAGAGCTTTGTTTTTCTAGAAGTGTTTCAAGAACTAGGAAAGGGTTTTTTTGGCAATGCAAAAGATAACTCCTAAGCATCCACGGTGTATTGATTTGTATCTTGCTATATATATTTCAAAACACTTGCAAGCTAAAAATAGACAGGGTTCTTGATGGTGTTCAGTGAATGCATCCTAATTTTTAATTTGATATCTATTTTCTCAGATATTTGTGTTGTCCCATTTCAGAAATTAGCTTTTTGTTTGGGCTGCTGATTTTGGTAGCATATTACATGTAATTGTACATGTAATCAGGGGTTTTCTGTCAATATGATTCTCTAATCATTCCAGTTTTTCTATATCCGTGAGGTGTTTAACCTTTTTCTGTGACTTACTTGCATTCTGATTTCTACTTTTAGTGTTCCTTCTTAATTTCCACTTCTCTGGAATGCTGCATTTGTCAGATTCCCTTAACTCTTAGGCAAGAATTGTTATTTTACTACATTTCAGGGTTTTTTTGTATTCTACTTTATTCCATACCATTTCATCCAGTGCTGCTTAGTCTCATACTTGAGTGTTTACTGGAGGCTTGGTTTTTTTATTGTTTTTTAGAATTCTGTCTCCATCATTCTTAGTTACTGTATGTATAAGTACAGATTTCACAATGTCACAAAAATATCCAAGAAATTCTTCAGTGAAGGACAAAATAGTTATCTTGGGAATGATGATAGCACTGAGCTAGAGCATTTGGGCTGCACTGTGAGTTGAAAAATGAGCTTGCACTTCGTGTTAGACTTGTATTCTGAACCTCCCTCCAGAAGAGTCAGCTTCAAAGAGGGAACCTGGGGAGATTTGGTCCACAGGCTGAAATGAGCCTCTGTGCATTACTCTCGACAGTCCCATTTCAGAAGTGATGTAGGCACTTGAAAGATCCTGAGATACAGATCAGGGCGTTGTGAAAAGGTACTTCAGGATATAATGCTGGGTTGTGGTAGGGAACCCAGTTTGACTTCCTCTCCTTCTTCCCACAACTTCCGTCTTACTGAATCGAACCATTATGCACTTTTGCTATCACCACTAGTCAAGTTTTTAGAAATACTTTTGCATGAACATGTGCTTTACATTTTTAAGATTGTCAGTAATATTGTTTTACTGGAGGAAACGCTGAAGTGTGCTACGTTTGAAATATAGATGAGAATAGCAGTGCTGTGCTGTTAGTAGCATAATTAATTCTAATGATTTCCTTTAAAAAGGAAAGAAAGAAAACTAATGTCACGTCAATGAGGAGATAATATCGTGGAATATAAAGGATATGTTAATTTTTTACCAACTCTTAATGAATCAGATGAGCAAGATATCCTTTTGCATGCTTCTTTTGCCAAGACATAAGCCAAAAATATGCTCCCTAAAAATGAGTAAGCTTCTTTAGTTATCATAGCTTGGACAAAGTGTTTGCCCTACATTTCAGAACTCTTGGTCACCAATGTGTAGGGGTTTTTTTCATGACTGTCTGCTTTTAAACTTTCCTTGTAAATGGTTTTGTCAAAGTATTTTGAAATGTTTTGATTCGTTTATACCTCGGTGAAGAAAAACATTTTCACAGAAACAAGAAGGTTCAGTTACAGATGTATGCAATTTGCTTTTTCTCATTATCTGTTCTTTCTCATAAGTCTCATCATTTGTCCTGAGTAGCTTTTAGAGCACTGACAGTAGGCAGTGCGTCTGCATGCTTCTTCAGTCAGTCTTCTTCAGTGATGAATTTTTGCTGTAATACTTGACCAAATATGTGCTTGTAATATGTGACCAAAACACGGGGATGGGGAGAGGTGGGACTATGCTTTATGGTGGTAGCCCAAAGCTGCATGGAGATAGTATTGTATTGTATTGTAGGGCCTGTAGTGACAGGACAAGGGGTAACGGGTTTAAATTGAAAGTGGGGAGGGTTAGATTGGATATCAGGAAGAAGTTCTTCCCGGAGAGGGTGATGAGGCACTGGCACAGGTTGCCCAGAGAAGCTGTGGATGCCCCATCCCTGGAATTGTTCAAGGCCGGGCTGGATGAGGCTTTGAGCAACCTGGTCTAGTGGAAGGTGTCCCTGCCCATGGCAGGAGGGTTGGAACTGGATGGTCTTTAAGGTCCCTTCCAGCCCAAACCATTCTGTGATTCTATTATACCTCCTTTTTCTGCCACTTCAGGACCTCTTTCATGAACATCAGAAATTTTGTCACTCCAGAGGAGAAGCCAGCAGTAGTTTTGTTTGAAATGTGCCAGAATTAAGTGGCGATTCTGGTGTGTTTAAGGTTTATTTAGGCTTTGCTAGGTCAACGGTGTAGCCTGAGCCTGAAATCATGCTCTGAAATTGTCTGAAGTTCCTTACCTAAGCAGTTGGAATCTTTTTCACCTACAGCATCTAAATAATTGTCTTTTAAATTAGCTGAGTTTGAAGAGGTAGCAGCAAACTAAATTGTTGCTTAATTAACGTGCTTTATTCCAGTAGCTTTCTAAATGAAAGTTGGCTCATTAGGCACTGGCATTTTACTTGTATCAAACCTGGAAGATGTGGTTTCGTACAAAATTAGGTGGTTGACCTGAACAACTGCTTTCCGGCAGGTGAAACTAGAACAACTGTGTGTAATTAAACTCTATTTTTAATTCTACAGAAAGATTATTTTGCTTTCATTTAACATTTTTGCGCCTTAGTTTCGCATATCGTCACTGCTGCCTGTGAATCCTTTCTGGCACTCAGGTGATCATGCTTCAGTGGAGCTGACTAAATGGCTAAGTCCCATGCACTGAAGAACAGTGGCATTATGCATATCAAACCTAATAAACATAGGTCTTATGAGTGGGGTTTTTTGTTCAGATATGGTGTTTAATGCTACTGTTGTCAGAACGGAAGCGTATAGTCCTAGATTCAAGCCAAGCCAACGTGTAGAAGATGTCTTAGCAAGAAATAGCAACGGTGGAAGTAGGATGACAAATATTCTACTTTAGTGGTGATTTGGAGTGGAATCTAGATGCTAATTCGGTTTAATTAATATATGGTTCTGGATTAAGGTCCTGCTTTGACAAGCCTTAATGCTTTTTGAAGGTGCCTGAAGTTGTCAGTACTATGCCTATGAAGAGATTTTGGAGTTGCCCCTCTTCTTATCCATATTTTGAGTCTGTTCTAAGTTAGAATTGTATTATGCTTTTGTTTTAAAGATTTCACAGATTTGAATGAACAAGATGTAGTGGGATGTCAGTAGTTAGGACTTTTGTGAGGGAAACCAGGGATTCTTTTGATGGATTCTTAAATGAAGCTGTGGTGCAGATCATCATAAGAAAAGTAACTCCAGGGGAGGTACATGTTTGGTTGGTATCTTTTATACATATGTTGGCTAATACACATTTACATAGAACAGTGTATGTAATATACTAAAACCAGTATATAAACATATAGTATACAAAAATAGTGTGTATTGCATATATAATAACAATGTTTTAATCTTTTCATCTGGCTAGCTAATGTCAGGAAATATTTGTTGGAAATGAGCTCACAAGACTCTTTTTGTCATAAAAGATGCAGTGTTCTTTTTTCTGTTTCATTGACTTCTGCAAAATACTAATTTTTAGTTTCAGTAATTATTTTTCTTGTATTTTATTTATGATACTTGCTGAATGCATTCACACCTAGTAGTTTCTAAGAAGGGCAAAGAGGGCAATTAAACAATTTGACATTCTAAGTGATACTAATAGCTGACGTCCGTTCAGAAGTCAACAAGAATATTCTTACATATATTTGGTAATTTTTTTTACAGAATTAAAAAAGTTTAAGGAAACTGTAAACGGTATAAAACCTACTCTGATTTTCCACAGTAGTTCTTGAACAGCATGTGTCTTGTTTATATAAGGTGAATATTAGTTTCAAAAGCATTTTGCATTTCATACCATTGGAAGAATGCAGGATCTTTAGATTAGAAATAAATAGATAGGGTCATGGAAAATTTATTCATAATACTGGGATTTTTGCACATAGTAGAGAAATCCACTGCTTTTCTGAGAACAGATCGCAGTTGCATCCAGGTGGACTGCATTTGGAAAAGCACTGTTCTACCTATTAAGGTATATTGGCTGAGCTGCTAAATGTCTAGTTGAACAGTCCTTCTTTCTAAATTTGATTTAAACAGATGTTAGTAGTTCCTTACTTTATTTTAAACTTTACGTTTGATTTACATAATCCTGCAGTTTCTATTCTGGTTCCAGCTTTATGTCAGATAAAGCGTGAGTCTAGGAAGAAATATACACTGTCTCTTTAATTGCTTTTCATCTTGATGTGTTTAAAGAACATTATACATTGTTTATTCTTTTAAAAAAATCAAAAACTCCAAAACTAAACAAAACGGTAGCTTCTTCTTATTCAATTAATATAAATGGGTTTATTTTCTGTCATGGTGATCAGTGTGTCATGCTGCATAGAAAATGAATGTTAAAAAAACCCACGAGATAGTGTATTTATTTGTAGGTAATTCAGAGACCTTCAATCAGCTTTTCACAAAACAAAAGTGAAACTATTCTTTAACAGTATTGAACTAACAGGATGAAGGAACCTTGGTAGATAGTAAAGTATTATACACTACAAAGTACTCTAATTTCAGTATTGAGAGATCTTTCCTTAACTTTAGACAGAATATTTCAGGTGTTGGGAATTTTCATATTCCAGCTTAACAGATGTATGAGACTTTTCAGGTTTAGTGGAGTACTCTCTTTTGGCTTCAGTATTGTAAAATCTGAGTCTGTTCACGGAAAACACGTGTGTAATTGGGAGGACCAAGAAGTAGGTGAGTGTAATCTATCACATAAATCATTAACACTAGCAACTCTGCCTTGTGGTACAATCGCTACTTTCTGAAGATATCTTACAGCATTGGATAAAGTGAACTTTTTTTCAAAATGCATCTCTTACAAGTATTAACTACTTCTTATATTTTTTATTTTTTTTATTAAAAAGTACAGTTTAGAGTGTTCTAAATTCATATCTCAAACAAGCAATCTGACTGAAATATTCAAGTGGTTTCATGACATCAGAGATTTATGCTTCTTGATTCAAGTTGACAGTACTGTTGTCCTTTGGAATGGTAACTTTGGATGGTTGTATGGCTTTCTCTGAGCTGCAAGTACATTTCTGCAGCTAAAGAATTAATCGTGGCTGCGATCAGCTTGCTCAGGTAGCTGCACAGCTGTCGTTATGCAACCTACTTGGAGTTGGTTTTGGAGAGTTTGCTGATTCCATATTCCAGCTAGAGATGCCAGAATTAGTCGTCTTGGAAGACATGTACGACTACAGATAGTTTTGAATAAAAAAAATAGCATTTTGGTGGAACGAGTTTTCCTGTAGCTTATTTTCTGATATGTATCACAAAGTTATTAATCTCCTAGCAATCTGCAGACGTAGAAAAAGGCAAATTTTGAGCCTTCTTAAGATGTGAATTCTTTTTAAACAGTTTTTTATGACTAGCACTGCTCATTACTGCAAGCTTTCAAAATAAGCTGATTCATGAGAAACTGGCGTAACAAAGCCTTGCACCCTTTAGATTTCTGTCTTGTATTCCTGATCACAGGTAGTCCAGGTCCTCCTTCCTGCAGATGCCTTCAGCTCCCTCATAGCCCTGACCCTCTCCAGATCCCCGTGTTGCGCCGCGGTTGGCCTGGAAGGACTCTCTTGCTGGTGGCAACCACTTGCACGGCGGCCCGCTGGCAAGCCAAAGGAACGTGTCGCTGCTTTAGTCATGGCTTAGCATTTCCTTAGTTGGTTGTAGGAAAGGAGCAGAACAGATTCAGGACTTTCTAACCAACAATTTTGATTTCAAACAATTACATCTCATTCTTCTGTGCCAGATTTAACTGGAATTGACCACCAGGTTGTAAGCAGGGAAGGGGAAAACCAAGAGACGGACATCGTGGTTGCACTGGTCTTGTTTCCTTACAGTTCTGTGGCTTTAGAGAGTCTCTCCATTTGTGGCTGCTTTTGGCTGTGGTTTGATTTGCTGTAGGCAACTAGGCCAGCAGTCAGGGGAGAATTATTCAGGTGGAAGAGGAGAGAATCCAGTTATTGGGAATGTTAGTGTTTTCCTCATTTGTCAATTTTTTCTAGTTTTTAATGGCAGTGCTTTTCTGATCAGGGGAATCTACAAAATGTAGAAGTATAGGGTGTGCTGTATGCATGCTCATACCTGCTTTTATAGTCCGGTGTTTGGCCGGAAGGTTCTAGCGTTTGAACGAATAGGACCGTGACATTGCAAAGTGCATTAGCAGAGAGAGGATTTCTGTAAACTGGAGGAAAAGGATCATCTTGTTGAATTAATTACATGATCGGTGCAGCCATAAACCCTGTGGTCAGGCTTTTCCTCTTGGAAACAGACAATGCCAGTTTAAACACACACTTTAATCAGCTTTTCCTTTGTGCAGTGGTGAGGCAATTTTTCCTATTGAGTCTGTCCCTGCAGTAAACAGAGAATTCCAAAGCCAGTAATACCATCATGTGCCTCCAATATTAAGGCATGGGCTCTGCACATATGTTTTATTTGTTATTGAGATTTAGACCTTATTTTTCATATGGGTAAAGATTGAAACAGTTAAGTGTTTCACTACACATAAAACTGTTTTAAAGAGCTGTCATTTGGAAAAGAAGCATTCCTTGGTTTATTTTTATGCTTGTCTAAACAGCCTTCCTCTCTTGATGCTTAGGGCCTGTCGTTAAGTTTTGGTATGTCTTACTCTGCAGTTGCTTTTTATTCAGGCTTTTTGGTTGGGTTTTTTTGTTCTGGTGTGGTACCATGGTTCATCCTGGCACCACGTGTTGAGGGTTGTCACACAAAAGAGCATTTTGTGTTATTTTTTTGCCTATTTGACTCTCGTATGGTGCTTCTTATTCTGTAAATCAGCCTTTAAGTATTGCCCTAGAATATGTTTATGGTGTAAAATACAGATTTAAAAACAGAATAAAAACTCTTCTCTCTGCTGAGCTTTGCTAAAGGTAAAAAGATCATGAGCCTGACTGAAATTATTGGTTATTGCTAAAAACCTTGAGTCTGACTAACCCAGGTTTGTTTCTTCATTATTTTTCTTTTCAGAATTGGTAAAGGATTTCAAGGTGTCATGAAAAGGTGGGGATTTAAAGGTCAGCCTGCGAGCCATGGCCAGACGAAAACTCACAGACGCCCTGGAGCCATATCTACCAATGTGAGGATTCTTATGTACTGTTTAAACATTCTTCAGTATTTTTAGAACTGCTTACTAAAACCAAACAATTTCACAATAGCTACCTGTTACCATCTGTTCTGTGGTAGCAGAGAATCCCAGCTGTTTCAAAGGAAGTTCAGAAACCTATGTAATGAGCAATGCAGATAGCTGTTCTCTTAGCCCTCCGTTTATGAATATTCTATATTTCTGGCAAGTGAGCGAACATACTTTAACTGAGCAAACTGTGGTATTTTGTGGTGTAGCTGAGAGAAATAGTCTTAATGCTTCAAAGAGAGTTCTAAGAATCTTTTATCACAGCATTTATAGATTGGAAAGGATTTACCCGTTATTTTATACTGCAGATATTGTACTGTTCTTTGGAACTTTACTTGCTTTTATCACCTTGCCTGGCTTGTGTAGCTGCTTAATGAACTCTGATTCCCAAAATAGTTTGTTGGCTTCTAAACATTTTTAAGCAGAGTACAGAGTAGTATTTTTTAAGTTTCAAACTGTAAACAATACTAGTTTAAAACTTCTTTGGAACAGATTCATTTAAAACTTTGTCTCTATATAGGTTGCACAGTATCTAGTCTGAACTAAGGGGGTTTTTTTCAAACTAACTTTGTTATACAGAACTAAGATTGAGTCATAATACTGAACCTGAATTGTCTGTAACTTTCTTAGAGAAATTAAAATAAAAATTAAAAAAGGATTAATTCCTAAGAGAACAGTAAAAGCAAAAAGGCACCAGGCAATGAGGTTAGTGTAATTGAGATTGTAAAAACATACAGTACTGATTTATAGTTCTTCAGCTGGAAAATGAATTCTACACCTGACACTGTTTTCTCTGAAGGCTGAAGAACATAAATATTTGAACATACAACACTTTGTTTTAGCAGATAGTATTTGTCATTACAAAATAACCCCTCTTTTCTTTAAATTAGAATTCCTTAAGCAGTACTGCTGGACACAATTTTATAGAGTGTATAGAATGGGAAATCGTATTGGAAATAAGTATCCTGAAAAGGAAGCAAGGTGAAAGGATGCAGTAGGGGGAAAAACAATTCCTTGATTTTTATTTTCCAGTCTAGTGTTGACTACCCTGGATATTTTTGTAATCCTTCATTGTTTAGTATAGAATCCTGTCCCTAAGTACTTCGTTGCAGCTGTTTTCATGAAATAATGATTTTCATACAAGTTCTTTTAAAAAAAAATCATTAAAGAATAATAGAGTGGTGCAGAAAACTGAGAGAAACACCGTAGAACTGAAAATTATTGCATTTATTCCTGCCTTTTCTTTTCCACCTTTGTTCTCCAGGTTATATCCAAACAAACAAACAAAATCGGATACAGAAACTAAGCAGTATCAGGGACAATAATTGAAAATTCTGTTCTCAAAAATACATGCTTTACGAAAATCTGGTTTATATTAGTATAAAACTCATAGATTAGGGAGGAGGGAGAAGCTACAGTATATCTTCATTTTGGTGGCCTTCCAGGGCAGGACTGCTCTGGAGCTCTGTGGTAGCACCCACGAGTAGCTTAGGCAGGTTTCCAGTTGCGATGGTCTGTGATGTAGGTGAGAGTCTTGTGTTGACAGAGGTTTTAGGGAAAAAAAAACCCAAACTTAAGCAAAGCTAGAATTCCTTTCTTGATGTAACAGTATTCATAGCAATTGTATGATTAAGTATTTCAGATAACATGTAGAGTCATACCTCACCTCCAGCTGGAGGTATTTAAAATGCTAATCAATATTTCATGTTTTTAGTATTAGATATTTTCAACATTGGAAATGCCAGCATATTTTCTTTGGTGTGCCTCTGGGGTTTGTAAGTGTACCTCTTGCAGTTACGTGATTTTTTTTTTTTTTTGGCCCTGTTTTTTATCTAGAAAGCTGCCAAAGTTTATCGCGGAAAGAAAATGCCTGGTAAAATGGGTAACATCTATAGGACATCATTTGGGTTAAAGGTGAGTTGTGAGCATACTAGAGATTGTGTAAGGTGGTTGTATTGCCACACACTGGCCTTAGCCATGTAGCCTTGTGTCAGTGTACAGTCATTTCTGTCAGAATCCAGGCAGGAGCATCTTGAAGTAAGCAAGCTGGGAAGACAAGAGCAGCAAATGCGTGCTTCAGTCTTCTTGTGGGTTACAAATAAGTTACCTGAACTCCCTTTGCATCCATGTACCCCAAGAACTGGGATTTCGGGTGATACTCCCACATGTGAGGTGTTTTTCATTCTGGCCCTTGACTTTGCCTTTGAAGTGGGAAAACAATCAGGCTTTTGGTGACCTTCAATTAATGTGTTCATTCCTATTCCACTAGTTCAAATCCAACTGAAGTCCGAGTTGTTTGAAGTCCTAACTTTATCATGGTCCTTCACTTCCCTGTGCAAAAAGGGTATTGCAGTTTCTGTCTGGATTCTGATGTATGCATAGCTGCAGCAGTTCCTGGGCTATTACAGCGACTATTCTCTGTCTCTGAAGGTAACCTGTGCAGTTTGCACAAGAAGTGTATTAGCCTCTAGTTTGCAACAAAAAGGCTGCTGCTGCTCTCTGCTAGCTAAAGCTATTTTTTGGTGACAGAAAACATGAGTGTTCAGTTGAGCACCTCGTAGAATTAAGTAATGGTCGCAGTAACGGGACAAGGGGTGACAGGTTTAAATTGAAAGTGGGGAGGTTTAGATTGGATATCGTGAAGAAATTCTTCCCAGAGAGGGTGATGAGGCACTGGAACAGGTTGTCCAGAGAAGCTGTGGATGCCCCATCCCTGGAAGTGTTCAAGGCCAGGCTGGATGAGGCTTTAAGCAACCTGGTCTAGTGGAAGGTGTCCCTGCCCATGGCAGGGGGGTTGGAACTAGATGGTCTTTAAGGTCCCTTCCAACTCCAACCAGTCTGTGATTCTATGATAACATTGTCAGGAGCATATTTGTTTTAATTTGTCAGGTGTGATGTTTTCAAACTGATGCTGTTAGAGGGAAAAGAGATTTGGGAGCTTTGGTTGGTGTTATGCTGAACAAAGAGCTGCTTTACCAGATATAGTGTGATCACAAGCACTTTAAAACTGTTTAATAGACTCCTGCATTAGAAAGCTGTGCACTCAGAGTAGCACGTGACTGAATTTTGTGGCAGGTTTAGGCCTGTGCGAAACACTCTTCGTACCCTGAGTGCCACCTCCAGTTAGTCAGTCTGTGCTTAGCTGGACTAATGTTTGTAAAACTGGGAATAGTCTCTAAAACAAGCTCAATGTCTGTTTTTTTTTCCTGTCTCCTAGGTGTGGAGGATCAACACAAAACATGACATTATTTATGTAAATGGGTCTGTTCCAGGTCACACAAATTGCCTGGTGAAGGTAAGTTTACTAGTTTCAGTGTACTGCTGTTAGTGACTCCTAGGCTCTCTACAACTCTCTTCGTACAAAAGACAGAACACTGGTTGAATGCAATCTTCGTTTCTTCGGAGTCCCATCTTGCACTGCTGAATGAAAGGGGCAGTAGGTTCAGTTCTGTAAAAGGGAGCTGTTAATAGGGGCAGCGGGTCACCACTTACTCTAAATGGCTCATTCTTAGCTTTGCACTGGGGTTGTGCACCCGTGCAGTGTAAGATAAAGCAACACCATCGCTGTAACCCTGTGGTGTCACAGGGCTACATCCATCCCCTTTTAACACTAACCTGAGTCTAGAGCGTGGTGGTGCCTTTACCAGATTTTTACTTAAAGGCTGTGTTCGTGAACAGAAATACACAGCAAGCACTGCTTTAAAGGTTATTCAAAGCATTCCCATCCACAGGAGCAGTTGAGGTGTGGGAGGGTGCAGCTGGAGTTCACATCAATGATACGAGTTCCCTTTACAGTCAGTATAAATATGTCTGTCATTTTCTGTGGCGTTCTACAGAATTAATTTCAAATTCAGAAAAGTACTGTTAAGGTTTTTTTTCAAAATAGCCTTTTCTTTCTATTTAGCTATATCTACACATCTGCAAGCACAAATAACTTGGAGGAAGTTTATTTCTTTCAAAGTTAATAGGTTACAGAGTATCAAGCATCTTTATTACGAATTATTAGGAAGATTTTTCTTGTACATATACCTGTACATCTGATACATAGTTTAAAATCCTCACCTGTATTGTAGGGATTTAAATGACCCAGTTCTTGAAAAGTTAGAGAGTTCAGAAAGTTCAGGTGTTTTCAACTAGTTTATTTTGTTCTTGTCATACTTTACTATGGTCATCCAGTTTCTGGTATCTACTTCCTACTTGTGGAACTGAACTCCACAGTTACTGGGGACCAAGTAAATCAATCCCTTTCAAATTGGTGTTTTACACCCAGAAAAATGAAGTTTGTTGTGTTTCTTTCCTTGTAATTAAGACCTTGAGTGAGGTGTCTCTAAACTGCTTTGGTTGTAATGTCCAGCCCAAGCGAAGAATACGTTGTACATTTCTTTTCCAAGATAATGAAAATCAGCTAATCAGACGTCCAGGAAAAACAGTTTTCAGGATAACTCTTACAAAATTACTGAGCATGACATCAGTGACAGAATTAAGACTGTAGCTTGACTGGCTTGACTGCCCTTTCCTAGGCTGGAAAGCATCCCCCTTACCACCTTGGATTTACTGTTTTTGTTCTGAAAGCGGTCCTGCTGTTAGCCCAGAAGGATCCTTGGGGCAGCAGTACTGCCACAGTCAACACCCTTGTTAACAAAATGTGGCTGGGCCAAGCCGTCTGAGCAAATGCAGTAAAACAACTGCGCTGACACCTGTGACGTGACGAGGATATCGGACCTTGATTGCCATGGCAGTCTCCTGCGTGCCACTTACCTGCTTCTCATGTCCAGGGGTGGTTTCTGTGCAGTTCGCTCGCCATGGATGATAACTAAACTTTATCCTACGACCAGAAGTTAAAACTGCTCCACTATGGATTTGTTTTAAGTAAACGTAACGTTTTCATTGCTAACAAGTGGCAGAAGGCACTTTTTTGACTGCTTTACTAAGCCTTGTACGAGATGTCTACAGATGTAGGGTCTGTATGAATTGTATTTGCAAGTTCCCTATGGATGAAAATGTTTCAAGTCATAGTTACCTGCAGTTTGGAATTCCAAGTATCTTCAAGTATGTGTTTCAGCGTACACGTTTCAGAATTGGGGCTAATTCCATTGTTAGAAATGAGGGTTAAGGATCCATGGGAAGGATGAGGGATTTCATCCCTTAAAACTCTTTGGTGAACCTAATGCAATATGTGCAAGATCTTGATCAAAATGCTCCGCACTCAGACTTTCATGGCTTTTTAGTAATAAATAATGCTGGTTTGAGATGAAGGTATGCTAGTAGGTTTTATTATTGTTAGGAAACAGGTTTTACAAAATTGTTTCCACTCACGTATTTGGTGTTTGGAGAGAGTCAGGAACAGTTTGTTCTAGTTCTTCGAGCTGGTGAATCCATTCTGGGTGGTTTGGGTTTTTGTGTGGTTTTTTTCTATAAGCCATAGGAACTACATGTATTAATTAAAAAACCTTGCCTTGCATTTGAAAATACATCTCTGAAGAGTAGAGCTTTAATGTAAAAAGCGTGCAAAGCATTACTGTTCAGCGTGTGTTCTCTGATTTCTGAGGTTTTTACTCCATGTAATCTTGCTGCACTCATCTGTAGTATTTTTAGCTTGTGTCTTGTGCCTTTTTCTTCTAGGGTGTTTTCTTGTTTGCATGTAGACTTTGACATCCTGTGTATCCTTGTATATTTGTTTGGATCTGTAGTGGGGGAGACAAGTTATGGCATGTTAGTATTCATAGGTACTGTTCATTCCACTAAATCCCTGCCTGTGATTAGGTGGGACTAATGTCTAGTGGATCCATCTGTCTTTGAGCTGAAAAAGTGGAATATCACATAATCCTTGTCTCTCCAAGAGGAAGGCACTGGTGTTCAGTGCCCACTCTGTGTTGCTTGGTAACCATTAAAATCACAGTGCACCTTGAAGCATATTATTTATTTTGTATGTTATGTATTTTTGGAAACTTAGTGCATCAGCACTGTATCCAGACTGAGATGAAGCACTTAAATTTTTCAAGTTTCATTTTCAGCAGAAAAAGTGCACAATAGGAGGATTGATGGATTCCTGGTTTAATTAGAAATCGGGTTTCATTTTATATTGCACACTGAAGCATGCAGGTAAATAACTGACATAAGTAATGTTTCTAGCCAACTGGAAAACTAATCAAACAAGCTTACTTTACCACAGATTTCTTTCTGAGTGACAAGGTCTAATAAAATGAAGAAACTTTAGCACTATGCTGGAACGTATGGAATTTTCCTGTTCTGAGTAACATGGCAGAGAAAGCATCTGTGAACTATTGTATGGTGCCTATCACGATAGCTGACCTTAGGTAATACCTTTTCTCTTGGTTTGCCTTGGATTATAAGCCCTGGAGTTAGTGTACATGGTGTTGATCCTGTAGAAAAACACCATTGGTTTGGGGTTTTTGGGGGAGGGTTGTTAAGACAGAATAAGGCTGGTCAGAAATTAATATAGTCTTGAATTCAGTTTGCTTTTTTTGAAGCGAGACAGAACAGAAGCTGAGCTAGGTAATGCAACATACCTGAGGAGATAATTTCTAACATGCTACGTATTCAAACACATTTTCCTCTTTAGCAGACAACTTGCATTCTTTGCTGTGGTTGCTAACGCAGCCCGAAGCCCTGTTAAACTGCAGGTGTGAGTTGTGGTGTGAGCATCGAGTTGTGATGCCTGTTTAAGACCACCTGAAGTATTTTGTGCTGATGGATTTCTGAATTTGTGGTTGTTTATACCACCTATTATGCTATCAATATATGGGATGTGTATAGGTGCAGTTTTTTAAGTGTCTGCAAAGCCCTTTATGACTGGTTTAAAGATTTAGTGACAAAATCCCAACCAGCTCCAATTTCAGCTTTCTCTAGTATATTTTTCCTCAATAAAAAACTTCACAGAGAATATATTGTGGTACAGATACACAACTATATACACTGTCTGTCTACAGCACAGTGCACTGCAATACACAGCACTGTTAATACAGCAAGCCAAGTGTTTATGTTGTATTGAGTTACACAGTGGATGCTTTTATGGGTCGTAATAACCAGCTGGGCTCTCAGCCCAATTCTTTTTGTGGGTGAGAGCTAAATTCATGGGATTTTAGTAAACCAGAGCATTAAAACTTATTATGTCATGAGGTTCCTCTTTTTTTTCCCCTCTCTTTTTTTAATCTTTATTTTCTTTTTTTCTTCTTTTTTTGTCTTCCCCCACCTCTCTTCTTTTTCTTTTTTTTTTTATTAATATACTGAGTAGGATCAGTGCTATCCATTGTGATCAGATCAGATTTATATTAGCAGGAAACCTGCAGAAAAAAATACTTGTTTAAAGTTTAATGATGACACATCCAAGATTTTGAGCTGTAGACATTACTTTTTTTTCTTAGGGCCTAAAAGCAGTTATGAGAGAAGTTTGTGTATTCATTATTTGTAACCTTACTGTAAAAGGTTACCAAAGCAATTGCTTGTAATGCAGTTTCAGCATGGACTGATGCTTGGGGAGGAAGGAAGGGCACAGTTGCTTGGTACAGTTTTGTGTTCTTTGCTGTGAGGCGTTGTTTTCATAGAACCCTTTGGTATCCCGAACTGGAAGGAACCCATAAGTATCAAGTTTTGGAGCTTGGGGTTTTAGACTCCTTTGACACCTTTTTGACTAAGGTGAAACATTCACTGGCAGTTTTTTCCTTTATTAGGGATGCTCTCAGGAGGTTGCTGGGAGAACAGGAAGAGCAGTGCCAGGTCACACGTACTTCTTGTCCGTGTACACGCTTACACAGACAGGTGTGACTGCTGCTGCATACCATTTAGTTCCCTTAATATATTTTGATATTACTGTGCAGGAATCTGGGGTAACTCATACCGAAAACCTTTGGTATGCTGCATCCTTCATAAATGTAAAGGAAGTAATTCAGTAAGACAGATAAATCATTCCATGTTTTAAGCTGGTAATAGGTACTTTCAGATATAAAATAAAATGTAGTTCTTTATTTTGATGGAATAATAATAATGCCTAACAACTTTTGAAACATAGAAGGGAGCATGTTGTTCAGACTGGTAGTGATGCTCTGAGATGGTGCTTCGGGAGTAGAACTTCCGTTACATTTGAAAGCAGTGAGTGTAGAAGGTGATGGAAAAAGAGCTGTAGTTTTCACCAGTCAAAAGAAATACTGTGTCAATTATACCAATCGAATGAAAGCATATCGGAAGAAAATAATTTTAACGGATGTCACTTGTGCTTCTGGGATCTGTCAAGCTGCTGAGCCATTTGGAAGGGGCAAAATGAAATGGTACTGTACTCCTCTGAAAGCAAAAATGATCTGTTGAAGATGTTTCAGGAGAATCTGCTTTGAGAATTCTCCTTGTTGCACAAGAGGCACAATCTGCCAAATGCCACTTAACATTAATATGTAAAAAAGTAGTGGTCAGGCTTAACAGAAGTCTTACATTTATTTAGATAAACTAATACAGGACAAAGATTAGGCTCTTGGGTGTGCCTTCCGTTAAAAGCAGTCTTCAGGCTTACTCCAAAGCCCTATGATAAGAAGTTGCTTTAAGAAAAGAAAAAAAAAAAAGCTTTCACTTTTCAGGTGTCCAAAACTGCCTGTAATGGCACGGTATGTATGTAACAGCATGTTATTTCATGATGAGAATAATCCAAAATAACAAAAAAGTAGACATGACAAACAATAAAATGCATATGAAATAAATAAGTTATTGGAAATGAAATTATTTATTCTCATCTTCCTAATATTATTGTAATTTGTGTAGAGACCATGGGGGTGTTTGCTGTTGACAGAGGTGGTGATGTGTGATGAGATTGGAGAGTAGAAGAGAAAGGGACGAGGGAATAATAGGTAGCCAGTGAAGTTATTAAAACATGTTTTCATACAGAAAACGACAGAGTAGCAGCATACTGAGGAGGAAGGACGACTTCTCAGCCTCAGCAGTTCAGGTGGCACCGTTGAATATCTCTGACTGTTTCCTCTGAACTCACTGTTGCAGCAAAGCTCTTTGGACTTGGACCTCAGCCTGGTTTATTCCAGCTAGATATGTGCTGAAAATTGCTCCCTGCCTGGACTGTGGGCGCTTCAGAGTTATGTGTGGCAGTCTGCAAGTGTCCTAGCAGGGAGGTGTCTGCTAGAGGAGGTATGATCTACTCAGAAAGCTAAGTAGCCCCCCTAACCAATACAATGTGTTGAGCACTCCGTCCCCTCATTCTCAGCAAGTTTATCAAGCCTGCAGTTAGAAAACTGTTGGAACTTCCTCAGGAAAAAAAAAACACCACACCTACGAAAAACCAGCAACAAAACACAGTTTTTCAGAAGCTGAAGTTTAAGTCAAATTTATTGTGCACTACTTCTGCAGGAATCCTCGTGGACTTAGGGAAAGGCTCAAGTAATAGCAGATATGAATCTGGTAAATATAGTGCTGTCAGAACAGAGCTGTCAGTGGGCATAGAATTGTTTAATTTCTGGTGTAAATCACACTTGTCTTATGTGAGGTTTTTGTCCAGTGTAGTAAGAACAAGCTTCCTGTTCTTTAAAAACCCACCAAAAAAAAAAAGAGAAAGAGCTTATCTTTCCGATACTAAAATTTTGTCTCATCTATTTGTACTTTTGGGTTTTTAATTCGGTTGAATATAGTGGCTGAAAGGGATTATTACAGCTCAGGAGAAAGATCGTATGTAACAATATAGAAATGAAGAATTTCATTTTAAATAAAATTTCATCGCTTGAGAATTTGTAGCTCTTTTTTTCTTCAGAGATACCAGCTTTCTATCTTCTCCAGCAGACAAACTGCTTTTTGCTGATAATTCTAGCTACTAATTTTCTTCAGAGATTGGAGTTTCAGGGGCTAGATTTTAAATCTTTTCACATGTAGAGAGGTCAGTAGAGGAAAGTTATTTCTCTGTAGTACTACATTTCTGGGAAATTAACTTTCTTAAAGGCTTATACAAGTATAAACTTGGGTACTGATTCCTGGGTGGAGAATTCTAGATGCTTAGCCCTGTAGTCGCTGAATAGCTCTGCAGTAGCTGGAGGAGCTGAGCAGAGCACATGCACATATCTTTGCAAAATTAGTTGCCATAATTAGTTGATGTCATAAATACAAAGGCATGTCTTGGTTGTTGAAGAGGTGATTAAACAGCATATTATAACTTGATATGTAGGAAAGGAGTGTGGGATATAAACAGTTTAAAGAAGCCATACTTACATGCATTTATTTTAATAACATTTTAAAATCCTGAACAACAAATTCATGAGAGTAGGGTTTGATTCTCTCACAGTATGATACAAGTGGTAAGTTCTCTTTGGGCTTGTTGTTTCTTTTGCAGTTTTTTCTTTAAACTCCTTAATGATGGGTACAAAATGTTAAATTCAGTAGCTGGGGTTGCTATTTAGATAACTGATGATTAAACATGGAATTCGTTAGATAAACAAGGGTAATGTGGATGCTGTTGGGGTTTTTTTTGGCTGTTGTTTGTTTGTTTTAATGCATGCAAGGTGATTTCTTTCATTTCTGGTATATCACTGTCTTCTGGGGGATTTATTAACCCCACCTTTCCCCCTCCTGCGTTTTAGGTGAAAGATAGCAGACTGCCAACTTACAAGGACTGCAATAAAAACCCTCCATTCCCTACATTTTTTGCTGATGGAGATGAAAAACTACCAGAAGACTTGTATGATGAGGAGATTTTCCAGTTCACGGATCCATCTGTCACGTACACATAATTCTTCATGTCTTTGGAAAAAAACCCCACAGTTTTGTTGTTTTCACGAACTTTGTGATGCTGTTGAAGAGTAAACGTAGGAATTGCAGTCTGGCCAACTGACTTGAACACTTCAGATATTGCTGTTCTGGCCAGGTAATGAGATTTACCGCTGGCAGTTTCAAACCTGTATTTAGAGCAGCGGGGGAGCTGGAGGGGCAGGTTCTAAAGCACACCAAACAGGTTTGCTACAGTGATCTTTCCACAGCCTGTGACAGAGGACAAAAGTTACGCATTGCTGAAAAACTGTTGTTTTGAAGATGGTTCCATTTGATTTTCTAAAGGCTACCAAACTTTGTTTTGTGGAAAGTATTCTGGCTAACTCTGATCTTCAAAAAAGCCGTTTCAAATTTGCTTTGGCGTCTAGGGGATAGATAAATCTGATGTGAGTCCAACTCTGTGAAGCATAATCCCGAATAAAACAGGAAAAAACATTGCTCTGGAGCAGCACGAGCTTGGTTTGTTTCCCTCTTTTCACCGGAGCTCTGTCTCTCCTTTTGCTGTTGAGCTTAATGTAACAGATACCCAACAAATTTCCTAGAGGAAAGGGGATGCCAACCGCTGTCTGTTTCCGCAGGGAGGTCTGGCAGGGTGTCTGGTGAGGGGGTGTTCGGATGGGAAGGGTTCACTAACAAAGTGGCACTAAGACTGCAGCGGCCACCTGTTTGTCGCCTTCGCTGACAGCGTGTTCCAAACTTCACGGAGGATCCCTTGCATGATCTCTGGAGAAATGCCTGGCATCTACTGTCGTCTCTGTATTGGATTCGTATGCTGTTACAAAGAGAACAGGCCAAATGTGAAGGATTTCTCTTCATGATAATGCTTATTTTTCTTCTGCCCCACCTTTCAATAATCAATACGCTCCTTTTATTTTTCATTACAGGGTTTACTGTTTGTAAGCATGATCTTTTTGAATGCTGTAAATCCTCTGTCGTAGAGAAGCAAGTACCTGCACAACTGTCAGTGCCATCCGAGTGCTTGCTACAAGCCCTGCAGTAGTTCAAGAATTTGCATATACTGAGCTACACTTAATACTGTGGCACTGCTGTCTGCTTGTCTTGGCAGCTTCATCACAAGGCATCAGATATCTAAAGCAAATACGAGATATTTAAAGGCTTTACTAGCACTGTCCAGTTTAAAAGGTGATGTCCTTGTCCTCATGGCATCTCTCAGTCACTGAAGAGGTTGAATTCTTTCGTAATAGTTTGTAGAAAACACATGCTATCTTAAAGAGACTGTATATAGGTACTGACTTAGAGCAGACTGGGAGACTTCATTAGAGACTGTGCTGTGGAAATGTGAACTGGTAGGTATCTACATTGTAGGGTATCCTCTTAGCTGGATTCAGTCAAATTAAAAATGCGATTCAGATGCTGATTATTCATCAGAATGCTGAGTAACGGAACCACCTTCATGCTTCCCCTTCTCTTCAGTAACAATGGCTCCGCAAGTGCAGACATCATGCACAGCAGATGTGAGGCAAAAAGCTCATGTGTGTCACAAATACCCAGTGGGATGTCATGTTTTTGTGATGCTAGTAATGAGGGCAACCTGTCGCCCGTTCCGGATAGTTGCCATTACCTGAAGAGGTGTTCCATCTCCTGAAAACAATAGATTTTAAAACTTAGAGCGTTTCAAGTGCTGTCCAACACGTGTAAATCTGGCTGCGTCCAAATGAGTAGTCTGCTGTCCTGCTCTAGTTTATGGGATAATTCTGGCACACATGTGCTTTCCTTGAGGGGTTTTGTTGGTGGTGGTTGGTTGGGGTTTTTTACTTAATTGGTAATGATCCTGGACTGTCACTGAGTTGACCATGTGGAGAGTTGCTTACTCCTACTTGGTTTCTCAGCTGGAAGTTCCGGGACCAGGATCCTCTCCTATAAATTGTTATATTTTGGGTTTGCTTTCAGTGTATGCCTTGGAAAGCACCAAGAATCAAATGTGGGCTCAGAGGGACCCGCAGCTTGAAGAAAAGTAAATTAAAATTAACTCTGTGTCAAATGAAATTTCAGCTCAAGGAGAAAATCGACAACCTGCTTTAATTCCTGTTTCTTTGGTGAGAGAACTCCCCTTTTGGCATAAACTGTGAAATTCCAGTGATCTGATCATCTTCCTTTTTTTGCTTCATTGTCTGGGGAAGGACTGCAGCCGCTGAGGGAATTCTGTAGCTAATGTTGCTTTCCATTTGTTTAGCTCTGAAATTTCTGTGGAAGCCCATATGCTGTCAGAGTAGGCTCTGCAGCCGTGCTTTTGAGGCGCGTGCTGCATGTGAGCCGTGCGGTGTTTGCCACACGCTGCCTTTTCAAGTAGGCGTTGGTCTCGTTTTTCTCGAGATGTACAGGTGAAACCTTTCCCATCTTTGTTTATCCAGAGTGCTTGGGCAATAGAGACAGGAGCTTCCATAGCTCGAGTAAAGACGGACATCCTGAAGGTCAGTATTTTCTGTAGAGCGGATGCAGATAGATGGATTGATGTGAGCTCAGTCACGCAGTCCAGGTTGGAACACAAGTATCTGTTGGACCTGTTCTTCCATCGGGCGTTGGAAGGCTTACGGTGTCTTGCATTTCATTTTCCATGCGCTCCCCATCTCTCTGCCTCCTTTTCTGTCTAAGGAAGGGACTTTGTGCAGGAGAAAGGCAGGCTCGATTTATTTCAAGGAGCAGAATTGTTCAGGGGCGTACTGACACCGAATGCTTTAAGCCCACCTCCGAGTCTGTTCTTGGAAAAGGCCAAGGGTGCTTACTGAAGTATTTTTAGATTTTATCGAAGGTGCCAGAACCGACTGTTTGTTCTTTACTCCCTCAGCATGGCTGAAGGTTGTTGTGCCTTAGTGAGCAGGCGTGCTTTTAAGAGTCAAATACAAGCAGACTAAATTAGGCAAATATCAAGTCCTTGTGTCTCGGATGAGCCAAGAGTTTCTTGTGCTAAGGGAATTGGTCATTCTTCTCAAAAGGCCAACCAAGGGCTCTGTTGCAAGTAGATACCTGTGTGTTTTGTTGCTATTCCTGAGTATTGAAAGTTTAGAGCCACCAGGGAACGTACGCCCAGGCTGCAACACCAGCAGCAAAAAGCAGTTCTTATTCCATGTTATCTGTAGATTATTAAAGAGGAAGGAGCTGAACATGTTACCAGGAGTCTGAGTCCCATAGGACAACATCCTGCCCAATGTTGTGGCCTGTTCCTTCCGAGTCCTTGGGCTGGTAAAGGGCCTGTGCTTTCCCTAGCATGTACCAGTTTGCTTTGTGATGCTTAAAAACCGTAAGAGGATCCAGCAAAAAGCAGGAGTGCTTTTAAAGTCCTGAGTGCGAGTAGGTTTATTGTGTCCTCTAGTACCATTCTAGCAGGAAAGCTGTGTGCAGCTCTCCTCTTGTGTTTTCTGGCAAAACACTAACACACCGGTGCCCGTACGGCCTGGGAATTTGACTGTGCCTGGAGCTGCCCATAAAGGTGACGCAAAATGCAGATTCCAAGCAGTTCCTTCATATTTAGCCCTTTTTCTGGAGGCATTTGCGACTCTAAGGGCTGTGGGCGAGGTGCTGAGCTGGGATTTGCATGTCCAGAGCACGTTACACCCTCCTTAGACTGTTCTGTTTGTTTGGGTTGGTGGGGTGGTTTTAGCATCACTATCCTGCTGCTTGGGAGGAGGAGGCAGGGTAAAGCTGTAGCTGTATCCATGGCTTCATGGCGTGACTGCTTTGAAAAATAAATACTCTTGATTAATAACCCCTCTCAGTGGTTCTGTAATAGTCCATGAATAAACAGCGGCAAGCTTACAATATAAGTTGAAGGTAAAAAGAGAGCAGGAAGAGGAAATCAAAACACTCATCCGTCACTTGACAACATAATTGCAGTCATTGATGATAAACAAGGAGAGTTTATTTTTCTTGAATCCATACTTTTAAATACCGTTGCTCTGTCATTATGTGAGACTGATAAACATTTTCCTTTGTTATTTTCACTTGGTGCGAAAAATGTCGTTCTGCTGGCATTTAACAAATACTATTCTAGTAAGTTGAAGGGATGACAAGAGTTTATAAGTAGAATTTTACCTTCCTCCACCTTCCATGTGGATTTTGGAGCCTGGTATGGCCCCAGCTTTTCCTGAAATCACTGTTTCCTTCCTGAATTCTAAAAAATTCTGGCGGACTGAAAGAAGACCGGTTCCAGCATCAGCTGGGAGGGAGGCTGACCTGCCTCCGCAGCACCTGACACCCCAAACCACCAGCTTTGCACTGGCAGGCGGTGCGGAGCAGGCGAGTGCATCGGTGCAAGGCCCGTACCGGTGCATCCCGCACGATGCCGAGGTAATTACTGTGTAACAGGAGTTGCTGGCCCAGTTCTAGGGTGTTCGTAAAGTCTGGCTAATGGTGGGGGGATGGGATTTCCTGTCGTAATAACCACAGTGAGGACAGTGGTGGGGTTCATTCATTTTCTGAGTGCTGTGTCTAAATCTTTTTGCGGGGCTTGGATCATTCTCTTGATTTATGTCATTCCCATGCCTCCTTGAAATTTCATGTGGGAGTGCCTCAGTTTTGTAACTGTAAGCATTACTTGTACACTGTCTTCTAATAATTACATCCTGTGCCCTTCAGTGCACAGATAGTGCATATTAATTGCGTTTAATGAGCATCTCTCACCTGTGCCAAGTTGCCCTGTGCTGTTGCACACCTTGGTGTGTAACATAGCATAGCGTGGTTTATTTATACAACACCTGATGGCACTTAACAGCTGCAAAAACATGCAAAAATGCTGACCTTGATCTTGGGTATTTATTAGTTTTTGGAGAAACTTGCAGTTTCTGGTGAAGGAATTTAAGTTGGTTATGTGCAGCCTTAACGTTACCAGGGGAGAAAGAGGATTTCGTTTTGGCCGTGTTTGAAGCGTGGCAGCAGAACGGGCAGGAAGCTGGCGGGTGCTCCCGGGGGCTGTGTGTTGCAGCAAGGTGCGGTGTCGAGGAGTGAAGGGGTACACTAGGACTGAGGGTCTCCAAATTAATGCAGCCTGCTGAGCTACCTCACCAAGTGCCCAGAAAGGTGTGTGGTGGGAGCTGGGGAGGACTGTCACACCGTTTCAGTCACCAGTTGTTCTGTCCATGCACTCTGCCTTGCGTCTCCTCTCATTTTACACAATGTGTGCGTGGTAAGTGTGAATGTGTCACTGGAGTGGGCGTCACGAGAAAGATTTCCAGCAGTATCGACATCCGTCATAATGTAAGGACTAATGAAGTCCTAGTTCTCTCTGTGTTTGTCCCGCTTTGCTCATTCCAGTAGGATTTCACGTGTGGTTCCCACCTGTGCGCGTGGTGGATGATGCAGACTCGTTTCTGTTTGAATACCAAAGACTGGAGGTATGTTCTTGCTTTCTGACCTAAGTAGGCAACTGGTAATTTGTGGAATTAGAGCTTCTACCTAGTTGCTGCCCATGATGAACCAAAATCACTGCTTGTAAATACTTTGATTTTGGGGTTAAATTAGTATCTGCTTTCATGGCAGTAACTTTGAGCACAAGGACAGAACCCAGAAGGGGCAGTCTGCTGAGAAATGGAGTGCAGATTCCAGTACGAATGCAGAAAATGTTTATCAGAATCACAGACTGGTTTGGGTTGGAAGGGGCCTTAAAGACCATCCAGTTCCAACCCCCCTGCCATGGGCAGGGACACCTTCCACTAGACCAGGTTGCTCAAAGCCGCATCCAGCCTGGCCTTGAACGCTTCCAGGGATGGGGCATCCCCAGCTTCTCTGGGCAACCTCTTCCTGTGCCTCATCACCCTCTCCGGGAAGAACTTCTTCCTGATACCCAATCTAAACCTCCCCACTTTCAATTTAAACCCGTTACCCCTTGTCCTGTCACTACAGGCCCTTGTAAAAAGTCCCTCCCAGCTTCCTTGTAGCCCCTTCAGGTACTGGAAGGTGCTATAAGGTCTCCCCGGAGCCTTCTCTTCTCCAGGCTGAACAAGCCAAACCCTCTCAGCCTGTCCCCATAGCAGAGGGGCTCCAGCCCCCTGTGGGCTCCTCCAGACTTGCTCCAACCAGTCTATATCCTTCTGATATTGAGGGCTCCACAGCTGGACGCAGCACTCCAGGTGGGGTCTCAGGAGAGCAGAGCAGAGGGGCAGAATCCCCTCCCTCGACCTGCTGGCCACACTTCTCCTGATACAGCCCAGGATATGGTTGGCTTTCTGGGCTGCCAGCGCACACGGCCGGCTCATGTCCAGCTTTTCATCCCCCAGTACCCCAAGTCCTTCTCCTCAGGGCTGCTCTCTACTCTTCACCGAGCCTGTCCTTGTGCTTGGGATTGCCCCAACCCAGGTGCAGGACCTTGCACTTGGCCTTGTTGAACTCCATGAGGTTGGCAGTGGCCCACCTCTCCAGCCTGTCCAGGTCCCTCTGGATGGCATCCCTTCCCTCCAGCGTGTCGACCGTGCCACACAGCCTGGTGTCATCAGCAAACTTGCTGAGGGTGCACTCGATGCCATCATCCATGTCACTGACGAAGATGTTAAACAGCACTGGCCCCAGTACCTACCCCTGAGGAACACGGCTTGTCACTGGTCTCCTGTCAGACATTGAGCCACTGGCCACCACTCTCTGAGTGCGACCATCCAGGCAGTTTGAATCACTCACTGTAACCATACTGGGAGGGAGCCTTCTGTGCTCCGGTGCTTGGTGCTGCATCTTGAATTCCAGTGTGTAAAATCTTTGGTCATAAACTGTATGTATTGAAGTCAAACTATGGGTGAATCCAGCTTTTGGGGATATTTGGGAGGAGTGGGATTACAAGGGGAGGTTGTTAATGGAAAATTGGTTTAAACCAATTCCATATCATTCAAATTGTGCTATATGATTTGCTTCAGATTTCCCTGTGTGACACAGTCTTGCAGTCAGCTAAGTCAAGTTTTCATCTTCCTCATTTCCTTTCTAAGTAGTAGAAAACCTTAAAAAAAAAAAAAACTTAAAAAAAAATTTTTAAAAAAAGTGGGTTTATTTGCAGGTACTCAAAACAATAACCTTGAGGAGGGTCCCTTGGCAACCTGCTGCTCTGTTGAAAAGCAGTGTGATTCATCTTTCACAGGCAAGACACTCATTTTTATAAAAAGTGTCTTTTTTTATTTCCAGAAGGTCCAGAGGAAAGGTTAACGTTGCTGAAGCAGAGGCTTCTCGGCAAGTCCTGCCTGAAATGTGTTGTTGCTCCGTGCGGCCATGAACTTGCGGCACAAATTACAGTTTTGGTGCCTCAGTCTTGTTCGATATGCATCTGCCCCGCACCGCGCAAAATACGCACAAAAGAATTTGGGGGTGGGGGATGGTTGAGAGGTTTGTCACATTGTGCAGGTAGTTCAGAATCTGCAGTTAGCAAGAAAGGCGTTTTTGTCTGCTGGTTTGCTCTCAGATTGCACCACCTGTTTCCAAAGGGAGATTTTCCTCTGGAGCTTCCTTAGGCTAGCCTGAAATTTCCGTTCATTCGGCCTGAAAGTTTAGAGCTGCATATGGAGAAATAGCCTGACAGAAAAGAAAGAGATTTGATTTTTCTTCCCTCATCTTCCATTTCCCTTGGTCGCAGGTCAACAGAGAACTGCTTTTCCTGTATGCCACTTCAGGAGAAAATCAATTGTTTTCTGTAAAATTGCCAGTTGATTCCTAAACTGCTATTTTACCCCTGCAGAGAAGATGCTGCGAAATGTCCTTTGGCTCTTTGTCACTCTGTCTGGGATCCGTAAGGCCACGGCTCTGAGCCCAGAGACTGTCAGCCTGCAGGCACAGCAAGGGCCAGAGACAGAACGCTTTGAGCTTTGTTAGGCGAAGCATTTGGACAAACTAATGGTGCGGCTGCTGAAGCCCACCTGGTACGGGAAGCGCTGAGGACACTCGCCCACCCGTCGTGCGTGCGGCACGGAAGGAGCTTCCAAGGAAGCCAAAAAGCGGTTTTGGTAGCGCTGTTGGCTAAGTACTCTGCACACTGGCTCTTCTTACAGCTGTGAACTTCCACTGGCGCAGTCAGTAGCGGGATAATCCTAACAACACGGTGTATATGCTCTGTGTGTGTGTCCTCCGGCGCTTGCTGTTTGATCGTTCCCGATCAGAAGTCGCGGTGACAGGCTTTCAGGCATCGCCTGTTTACAGTTCAGCGGATCTGCTCCAGTTGGCAAAGCAGTCTGTTCTCTGCGCTCTTTGAGGGAAGAAAAAACAATCAAATGGAGCCTTGAAACTTCAGGGTAGACGTGTAAGCAAAAGCGTTGGCCTTCTCCCCTATTGCGCACCCCCCACCGTTGGATCTGTCGTGTTTACTGGTGTCCAAAACGTGTGCTTTGATGGGAACACCAAACTTGCTCTTGTCTGAAACACAGCCTGTATCAGGAATATCATCAGGTGGTATCATCTGTTCTCACTGAAGCCAGTGATTTAATTGGTCATCTTCTCTTAATCACCTAATGAGCTTTATTGTGGATGATTAAAAGTAATTGCTTATTTGCAAGCACAGAGAGATTTTTGACAAAACAATTTCATAGTTATTAAACATCGAGTTAAAATAAATGCTGTTTTATAAATGTATAAGTAGCTCATCTGTTAATTCACATTTGGGAAACCTAATGAATTATTAGTGCCCGGTTCTTTATTTATACAGTATTTTTACAAGCACAGACTCTTATCTTTCCAAGTGCTATTACATGCTTTGTATCGCAATTTAGATTAATGCTAGTAAACAGGGGCTTCTAGAGAGCGCAAGTCTGTGAGATGTCAGTAAACTGCAAGATTTATCCCCCAGCCCACAGCCTGCAGAATTCAAATGAAACACGACCCGGGACAAGTGTTTTGTGAGGTCTTGGGGAAGCAGGGGCTGCTCAGAGGAAGCGTTTGAAGGAGAAGGAGGTAAGCACCTGGCAGCTGAGGACTGGGCACGTTGTTACAGCTGAAAGCTGGTGGGGAGAGGTGAGGGAGTGAGGAGGAGGGTGTGCAAGGGGGTGAGGAGCCCAACGTTATGGGCGCCGGGGAAGCGGTGTGGTGATGAGCAACTGAGGAGGGAAACACCAAAGGCCAGCAGAGGAATTTGCAGAGGAGCAGTTCATCTGACAGGAGGGAGATGTGGCTTCATGGTACAGGTTGGTGGGAGCAAGCAAGGGGAGCAACTGTAAAGCCAGGGGGGGACATGGATAATAAATCTAGGAAGTGTTTGTAGCTAAGATTGTGTTGAAAGGACCAGGCTGGGCATCATGGGAGAGAACGGACAGAATTGGGTAGATAAACTCTC